>NW_012106475.1:6229510-6239416 GCF_000951045.1 Mandrillus leucophaeus | reverse complement strand
ATTTCTGTTCTTTTACATTTGCTGAGGAGTGCTTTACTTCCAACTATGTGGTCAATTTTGGAATAAGTGTGATGTGGTGCTAAGAAGAATGTATACTCTGTTGATTTGGGGTGGAGAGTTCTATAGATGTCTATTAGGTCCGCTTGGATGCAGAGCTGAGTTCAGTTCCTGGATATCCTTGTTAACTTTCTGTCTCGATCTGTCTAATGTTGATGGTGGGCTGTTAAAGTCTCCCACTATTATTGTGTGGGAGTATAAGTCTCTCTGTAGGTCTCTAAGGACTTGCTTTATGAAACTAGGTGCTCCTGTATTGGGTGCATATATATTTAGGATAGTTAGCTCTTGTTGAATTGATCCCTTTACCATTATGTAATGGCCTGCTTTGTCTCTTTTGATCTTTGTCGGTTTAAAGTCTGTTTTATCAGAGACTAGGATTGCAACCCCTGCTTTTTTTTGTTTTCCATTTCCTTGGTAGATCTTCCTCCATACCTCCATCTCAAAGGATTATAAATCATGCTGCTATAAAGACACATGCACATGTATGTTTACTGCGGCACTATTCACAATAGCAAAGACTTGGAACCAACCCAAATGCCCATCAATGATAGACTGGATCAAGAAAATGTGGCACATATACACCATGGAATACTATGCAGCCATAAAAAAGGATGAGTTCACGTCCTTTGTAGGGACATGGATGAAGCTGAAAACTATCATTCTGAGCAAACTATCGCAAGGACAGAAAACCAAACACTGCATGTTCTCACTCATAGGTGGGAACTGAACAACAAGAACACTTGGACACAGGATGGGGAACATCACACACAGGGGCCTGTCGTGGGGTGGGGGGAGGGGAGAGGGATAGCATTAGGAGATATACCTAATGTAAATGAGTTAATGGTGTAGCACACCAACATGGCACATGTATATATACGTAACAAATCTGCACGTTGTGCACATGTACCCTAGAACTTAAAGTATATATATATATAAAAAAAAAAAAGCCAGGCAAGAACAGATGCTGGAGAGGATGTGGAGAAATAGAAACACTTTTACACTGTTAGTGGGACTGTAAACTAGTTCAACCATTGTGGAAGACAGTGTGGCGATTCCTCAAGGATCCAGCACTAGAAATACCATTTGACCCAGTGATCCCATTACTGGGTATATACCCAAAGGATTGTAAGTCATGCTACTATAAAGACACATGCACATGTATGTTTACTGCGGCACTATTCACAATAGCAAACACTTGGAACCAACCCAAATGTCCATCAATGATAGACCGGATTAAGAAAATGTGATGTATATACACCATGGAATACTATGCAGCCATAAAAAAGGATGAGTTCATGTCCTTTGCAAGGACATGGATGAAGCTAGAAACCATCATTCTGAGCAAACTATCACAAGAACAGAAAACCAAACCCCACATGTTCTCACTCACAGGTGAGAATTGAACAATGAGAACACTTGGACACAGGGCAGGGAACATCATACATGGGGGCCTGTCGTGGGGTGGGGGGGCAGGGGGAGGGATAGCATTAGGAGAAATACCTAATGTAAATGATGAGTTAACGGGTGCAGCAAACCAACATGGCACATGTATACCTATGTATCAAACCTGCACGCTGTGCACATGTACCCTAGAACTTAAAGTATAAAAAAAAAAGAGTTAGAATCCAAGTGTATTCTGATGACAATATTTCACTGCTCCTTTTCAGAATTCGAGAATTCTCTATTTCATTTTTAAATGCAACAGATACTAGAGAAAAGTATTAATTGTGTAATATTTAACAGATCAGCAACAGTGGTAACTTTTGTTGAAACAGACTAACAAAATATTGAAAACAGATCAACAAAGCAATATACTAGTCCTCTTTCACATTAAATTTCTCCGTGATAATTTTCAATGTAACAGAAGGTGAACTACTACACATTTAATGTCTTAAAGAAATAACCTGAGAGTTAAAATTTGATCCAAGGAAAACAGTAGTATTCTAAACATTCTGGAAAAAATTACCGAATAAAAGAGCAGCCTTAACATGCTTAAAATCCATCGTAAAGAATTGGAATTCAAAAAAAAAAAAAAAAAAACAGATTCAACGAACTCTTCTTTTAAGTCACTGATGTCATAATCTAGCAAACATAATAGCCACTTCTATGCCTAAATGTCAGCACCCTGGTTTTCCCTCTTTCCCTATCCACCTAAGTGATCATTTACATTGTTTTTTTCATTTAAAATTTTCACTGGAATCCTATAGAAAACAGAAAAACATCTTTGGACATATAGTGTAAGTTTACAAATTGAGAAGAAAGATTTAAGTATAAGTACCACAAAGGAACAAGAAAGTTACAAAAGTACACTCGCAAATTGTGATGGTTGAAAAACTCAAGGTTATACATTTCAGGTAAGGAATACAATGTTCAACTCATATGACATGACTGATGCTAATACATTTCCAACAACAAAATATCTTCAGGCAATTCATTATTCCAAGCAAAAAACGGGCATTTGGGCAATGCATTCTGCCATTCACTGCCACTTACTTTCAGAAACCATAAGAAAACGACTCCATTCTTCTTGGTTGCCAATTATTAAACAAGAGTCAACAACATGAAAAGATCTAATATGCTTCTCTGAGAGTTTGGAACAACTAATTCTGATTTTAGTCAGATTAATCAGAAGTGAACAGTTCAGTCTCAGGTCTGAAAACTGTCCTCATTCTGCTACGTTCTCCTTTCCCCGCCTCCCTCCCCGTTTAGCCTGGTTAACTCTGACTCGTCCTTCAGGATTCAGTTTAGTTATCACCTCCTCTAGGAAGTCTCCCTGGTATCCTAAGGCTGGATTAAGTGTGTTGTCATCTTAGCTCTAAGCATGATCCTTTGAAAGCTGTGCCACATGGTAGATGCTCTACAAATTTGTTGAATAGACAATCATGGTTGTAGGAAGGTTACTGCTCTCTTAAAAAAATTAAAATCTTCAACTAGAAAATGCTATGAAACTGACAATATACTGTTTTAAATAGTCTTACTTTTTTCACTTATGTTGAGTCATATTATGAATTAAAGTATTTTGAAGAAAATTATTTGTAAAAAATTACTACAAAAGTAAGGTTTTGTGGTAGAAAAATTAAAACAATATATAACAAATCAGTAAAAGATGACAGTACCCCTCCATCCCAATCTCATCTCCCAAAATAACTATTGTTAATGGTTTAGAGCATATCCTTCCAAACTGTTAATTAGGTTGAGTCTTATGAACACATATGGACAGAACACAAACCTTGATAGTTTGGCAGTTTCTCACAAAGCTAAACATAGTCTTACCTTATGAGCCAGCCAGAAACCCCACTCCTTGGCATGTACTCAACTGAGCTGAAAAGTTATGTCCACACAAAAACCTATACGTAAGTGTTTAAAGCAGTCTTTATTCACAGTCATCCAAAACTGGAAGCAATCAAGATGTCATTCAATAGGTGAATGCATAAACAAACTGTGGTAAATCCACACAGTGGAATGTTTATTGGAGCACTATTCATGACAGCCAAGACATAGAATGAACCTGGGTGTCCAACAACAACGAATAAAGAAAATGTGATTATATATATATAATATATATATGTCCACAAAATGGAATACTATTTAGCCATAAAAAAGAATGAAATGCTGTCATTTGAGGAAACACGGATGGAACTGGGGGATATTATGTTAAGTGAAATTAGCCAGGAACAGAAAGTTAACCATCACATATTCTCACTCACATGTGGAAGCTAAAAAAAGTTAATCTCATAAAAGTAAAAAGTAGAACAGAGAATACTAGAGGCTGAGAAGGGTAGGGGAAAGGGAGAGATAGGGAGAAGTTTGTTAAAGGATACAAAACGATAGCTAGATAGGAAGAATAAATTTTAGTGCTCTATACCACTACTACAGGATAGCTATAGTTAACAATAATATATTACACATAGTTTCAAATAGCTAGGAAAATACCAAATGTTCTCAATACAAAGAAAGGATAAATGTTTGAGACTATAGATTTGCTAATTTCTCTGATCATTACAAATTTTATGTATCAAAACGTCACTATGAGTCACTATGAATCACCCATAAATATGGACAATTATTTGTCAATTTTTTAAAATTAAATAATAAAAAAATGGGAAACCACAAAAAGATATGGAAGAATCCTAACTGCATACTGTTAAGTGAAAGAAGCCAGTCTAAGGAGGCTTACAAAGTGTATGATTCCAACTACATGACATTCCGAAAAAGGCAAAACTACAGAGACAGTAAAAAGCAATGGTTGTCAGGGGTTTAGTGGAGGCAGGAAAGAAACAAATAGGTGAAGCACAGGGGATTTTTAGGAGAGTGAAAATATTCTGTATGAAATGGTAATGATAGACACATGTCATTATGTATTTGTCAAAACCCATAAAACTATACGACACAAAATGTGAATCTTTATGTAAACTATGAACTATGAACTATAGTTAATATCAATATTGGTTCAATAATTATAACAAATGTACCACACTAATGCCAGATATTAACAAAAGACAAAACTGTATGCAGGAATTCAGGGGTTGGCTAAATGTAATTCTATGTACTATGTGTTCTATTACTCTGTAAATCTGAAACTGCAGTAAAAAATGAAGCCTATTAATTTAAAGATAAATTATTTTTTAAAAGAATACATTTTCAGACACAATTATGAGCCAATTTTTATTATTAGAATCAACACATTTATATCATGTTTCAAATTTAATAGAGCCAAAAAGAAGAGGCAAGGATACTTTGATTATTTTAGAGACTCTGAGGGGCTCAGAAAGAAACATCATTGGAGGATTGGAACAACAATCACAAAATGACATAAAATAAAGATGGTGTTTTACAGTTACACTACGCAGAAGCCAAGTTATATTATATGTAGTTACAGAAGTAAAAAGCAAAAAATACAAACTACAGCTCCCACTGATAGGAATAAATACTTAAATGTCAGCCTCCATTTTGAAGACACATCTCTGTTTTCTCCAAGTGAAGAACTGATGGGCAAATGTTTGTACTCTGTAATTTTCCAGCTGGATTTTTAAAACAGAAAGCAGTACCAGGCTCTTTTATAATGAAAGGCAAAGAGGCTTTCAGAAAAAGAGATCTTCTAAACAGAGACCTTACAGATTCAATTTACTAAAGAGAGCTTTCAGAAATTTAACTATACAAATTCACGCTATAATCCAAAAGAGTTTTGGAGTATCAGTTTTTGAAATCCAACATTTCTTTCCAACAAGTTAAACATGATACTCTCAATTATTTTTGTTTTTAACTTTAACACACAAGAATTGAAAGATCTTGCATTATATTTACAAAAGGAACTAACTGGAGTCCCACGGCAACTACACAAAAAAGATCTGACTATATTTTTGATTCCTATTCATGTTAGTAGGGTTTTGGTATACACTAATACTCAGACTTGAGATATACTAAACACCTAGAAATCTAGTAAAACATAGTACAGTTACAGGTCTTATTTAACTCTTATTAATCAGGAACTGAAATTATTAGGTAGAAAAGAAAAACTCACAATAAATAGGATCAATATCACTATAAAATCCACAATAGAATCATTCCAATTAAATTAATTTTCTATTCACATTGCTAATGCATTTCATTTTCATCTCTTAATTCGTATTTCCAAGTCAATTTACTACTAAAGAAGTATTTCAACTCAAGCCCTCCAGTCTTCAGTCTTACTAGTAGTTAAATGTTACCTATGGATTTCCACTTAAACAAAACAAACAAACAAAAAAATTTGAAAGATATTAAGCCATTTCTACTTCATTAATATTATGCAATTGCCAGTTTTGTAAACTATGAACTTTTCTATATGCTGTAAAATTTTTAATGAAAACTAAAAACGAGGAAAAGTCTAAACATTTTACCTACAAGGTTTCAACATAGAATTGGAAGATAACTCAATACATAGTAATACATCCTAGTATTCATGAAGTTGAAAGGTAATTTTTTATAAACTGGGGCTAAAACAAAACAAAACAAAACAAAAAACTGGCAAGTAAAGACAGCCATCTAAAAGCTATGGCAATCAAGACCAACATTATGAAGAAAAATGAAAAAGCTCCTGTATTCTACTTCACTGTTCTTCTCATCCTACCCCATATAACTTTCTTCCATCATATTCTTAGGGTCACAAAACTTTTCCATTAAGCCAACTGTGGGCTTCAGTTTTAAATATGCCCCTTTTTTCTATAACATAACATCAGAAAATCCAGACATCTCAATTTTTTTAACAAGCTATCTCCAGTGGCCAGTGACTGCTTCTCAGAGTCATAATTATGTATTCCAGATTCAAGAACACGATCTACAATACAAAAGAAGGAACACACAAGGTTTGAAAAATACAAAGCTGATTCATTCACGATAAAAGTGAAAAGTCAATTATGTCATAGGCTGTAAAACCTCTATACCCAATACTTTATGGAACATTGCTTTTTCTGTTATTGTTTTGTTTCGTTTTTCTTTTTTTTGAGGCCGAGTCTTGCTCTGTCATCCAGGCTGGAGCGCAGTGGTGTGATCTCAGCACACTGCAGCCTCCACCTCCCAGGCTTAAGCAATTCTTGTGCCTCAGCCTCCTGAGTAGCCAGGACTAAGGCACGCACCACCAGGTCTGGCTAAATTTTTTTGTATTTTTAGTAGAGACAGGGTATCATCTCATTGGCCAAGATGGTCTCGAATTCCTGACCTCAAGTGATCTACCCACCTCATCCTCCCAAAGTGCCGGGATTACAGGCATGAGCCACTAGTCCCGGCCGAAACACTGTTTTTAACTGGTTCATTTATTCAACAAACGTCACTTAATACTTAACTATGTGCCAGGTACTATGTTAATACTAGGAATGTAATGAAACAAAAACAGTTCCTGTCTTCCGAAAGCTTTTATCAGTTAGAAAGACAGAGAAGGGAAGAGTAAATACCACATAGTGTGAAAAATGCTCTCAAAGATGATACAAGTCAACCTTGGAGGATTCGGAGCCCAGTCAAACTAGACTGAAGAAAAAGTTTCCAGGAGAAAGCAAATTTAAACTGAGACCTAATGGAAGACTCTCCTGGGAGGAATGGTGGGTAAGAGATTATGGATGGCAAAATTCCAGGCAAAGGTGTAAAGACAAGAGAAAACATGGGCAGTTTAAAGGAGCAAAACTATCCTGTATTAAGGGAATATAAAGGTATAAAGAGGGAATGGTGAAAGTTAAGATTCCTTTGATGCTCAGGACAGAACGTATCACCCCCTACCTTCCCGTAGCTATCATATACCCTTTTTTTTTTTTTTTTCTTGAGATGGAGTCTCGCTCTGTTGCCCAGGCTGGAGTACAGTGGTGCAATCTTGGCTCACTGCAGCCTCTGCCTCCCAGGTTCAAGCAATTCTCTTGCTTCAGCCTCCCGAGTAGCTGGGACTACAGGCACACGCTGCCATGCCAGGCTAATTTTTGTATTTTTAGTAGAGACGAGGTTTCACCATGTTGGCCAGGATAGTCTCGATCTCCTGACCTCGTGATCTGCCCGCCTCGGCCTCCCAAAGTGCTGGGATTACAGGCGTGGGCCATTGTGCCTAGCCAGTCATCCTTATTCCTTTAAGATTTTATGACCCCTGGTTCACAGTTTCCTCTCTATCCCTTCTCTTGCCTCTACCACTCTTAGTGACTTCAGTATCTGGAACTACTCTGACTTTTCATTCTCTGACCTAACAAACATTATACTTCCTTCCTAATCACTACCTCCTATCCTTTCAGCTCACTTATTCTAGTCCTCTCGTTCCAGCCATTCTCCCACCTCATCAATTTGCCAATGCATTTCTCCATGACCATCAATTATTTCTCTCAACTCCATACATCCTCCCTTACCTATAAGGAGTAAACTTCCTCTTCCCTCTATTGTACTAGCCTGGCAAAATCCTAATCCCGATTAATCCCAATTATCCACTAATTCCACACTGGCATCAAATAGCTATGAGTTACCAGAAAAAAATTATAAAATCATGCTAACTGGTCTTATTTTCAAATCAACACAAATCTCAAACTACAACTTCTCTGACAGATTTTATTTTCCACTCTTCATAAGAACTATTCCTTTCCTCATGCTTTGAACTTTCAGTAGTCCCTCAGCCTCTTTGTTACCCCCTCTTCTCTCACTTACCAGAACTGATCATGGAACTGCAGCTTTTCTTTATCTAACATTCACCTATGTAGTTGACCATCTATCTCCCGGGCACATCTCTCCTCACTTTGCTCCAGATTCCTACATCCATGGAAACCTGACAGGCATCTTAACATTAATGTGTCTAACACAGAACACTCGATTATCCCTCTCCACAAACTTTTTCATTCCCACATATTCCCAATCTAAATCAAGTTTACTGCCTCCACCCACACTCACTTAAGCCCAAAACCCAGGTCATTTTTTCTTTCCTTCACACTCGTCGTGTCTGATATATCAGCAAATCCTGACAGCTTAAACATATAAGCCAAATCCATGCACTTCCTTCTACTTCCAGTGCTATACTGTAGTCCAAGCTTGTCTCCACTAGGAACTGGTAAACTATCTGTGAAACATAAAGAAAGAGCAAGTCTTAATTCCTGTTCCGGATTGCACAATTGGGTAGAGAGTGGTCCCATTTACTGAGATGACAAACATAGGAGGAAGCACACATGCTGTGGAGGGGAGAGGGATATAGATGGGGGCTCAGTTTTGGACACATTTAAATTTTAACTTGCTTTGGAAAACCAATCTAGTGATATCCTAGAAGCTGCTTAACAAGAGCTAAACTGGACTGAAAATAGGGTTGGGCATCATCAACATTACTGAATGCAGGCAGGTGGATGAGATTACTTACAATAAGTAGTCAGAAGAGAAGAGGATCAAGAACAGAATCCTAAAAAATTAGCCACACTTAAGGAATAGTGAAAATAGACAAAGTTAAAACGAAACTATTACGGAATACTATTCTCTGGAATATCAGTTTGCATGAATTTTTTAAAGTCATCCAATCCAATCTCTCTTTTAAAGAGCAAATCTCTTCTACTTAATCTATGGTGGTCATTTGGTCAACCTAACACATTCATTTTTAGGATAGCTGTAGTTGTAAAGTCTTTTCTGTGATAAGCAAATACATTCTCGAATAATTTCTCTTCAGTGGTCTCAGCTTTGGTTTGTAAGGTAACACTGACTTAACCTGCTCCTTCTACTATATGACAAATTCAGATCTCTAAATTCATTAATTTATTCAGTAAGTATTGAGTCCCTATGAAAGTCAGGAGGCCTAAGCTCTAACTCTGCTCAGATAAAACATAAAAGTTTGCTTCTACCTACAGACAAAACACGAATTTTTCAATATGCCATGCCATATAAATTCTAGACCCTTCCCACCAGTCTAGTTACTATTTACTTTGACTATGTGCTCAAAGTTTGATATCCAACAAAAATGATAGTAGTTAACAACATTAGATTCATGACAACAAAGGCAACATTTCTTTTTTTCAGGTTTCTGCAAAATTACAATACTTTTTCTTCTTTCTTTTTTTTTTTAAAGACGAAGTCTCACTCTGTCACCCAGGTTGCAGTGCAGTGGCATGATCTCAGCCCACTGCAACTTCTGTCTCCTGGGTTGAAGCAATTCTGCCTCAGCCCCCCGAAAAGCTGGGATTACAGACACGTGCCACTATGCCTAAGTTTTGTATTTTTAGTGGAGACAGGGTTTCACCATGTTGGCCAGGCTGGTCTCGAACTCCTGACCTCAGGTGATTTGCCCACCTTGGCCTCCCAAAGTGCTGGGATTACAGGCATGAGCCACCACGCCCAGCCTACAATACTTTTTTTAAGTTTTAAAAATAAATATTG
>NW_012106475.1:6216088-6229460 GCF_000951045.1 Mandrillus leucophaeus | reverse complement strand
ACCACGCCCAGCCTACAATACTTCTTTTAAGTTTTAAAAATAAATATTGAGGCCGGGCGTGGTGGCTCACACTTGTAATCTCAGCACTTTGGGAGGCCGAGGCGGGTGGATCACTTGAGGTCAAGAGTTCAAGACCATCCTGGCCAACATGGTAAAATCCTGTCTCTACTGAAAATACAAAAATTAGCAGGGCATGGTGGCAGGCGCCTATAGTTCCTGCTATACAGGAGGCTGTGGCAGGAGAATTGCTTCAACCCGGGAGGCAGAGGTTGCAGTGGCTGCAGTGAGCCAAGGTAGCACCACTGCACTCCAGGCTGGGCGACAGTGAAACTCTGTCTCAAAAAATAAAACAAAAAATAAATGTTGAAAGTGTTCTATCCAAAACAGAATGCTATATTTTATCTTCTAGCAAGAGTAAAAAAAGTGCTTCATTTTACATTTTTTATAAATCATTTTGGGAAAAAGAAACACTTTAGTCACTACATATATTAGTCATCCATCAATTTAACATTGATTCACTGAGCACCTCTGAAGCATCAGGTACCTCAGGTACAAGGATAATATTAGCAGAGTGACAGCAAGGAATTACTAAGATGAATAAAAATATCTGTACCTGCCCTGAGATTCAATAGGGCAGATTTTAGATCCATATAAGGAAGTTTTCTTTAGCAATCGAAACTGTCCAAAAAAAGACCACTACTTCCCAACACAGTATATCCTCATTATTCAAGTAAGAAGTTATAAATGACCATTTGTAAAGGACAAGATAGGGGTTATATGCACTATGTGCCAGCCACAGGTTTCCTGCTAGCTCCTAAACTCCTTAATTTTTACTTTATTTTATTTAACTTTAAGTTCCAGGATACATGTGCAGAATGTGCAGGTTTGTTACATAGGTATATGTGTGCCACGGTGGTTTGCTGCACCTATTGACCTATCCTCTAAGTTCCTTCTCCTTGTCCCCCACCACCAAAAGGCCCAGGTGTGTACCGCTCCCCTCCCTGCGTCCCTGTGTTCTCACTGTTTAACTCCCACTTACGAGTGAGAACATGCGGTTTAAAACTCCTTAATTTTTGTGGAGCAAGTTACTTCCAAGCTGACTTCCACACAGTTATACAGGTCTGGACAGATGCTTCCTATCCCATGGAAGGAGGCTATAACTGCACAATTTCCCCACTCCCAGGCAGACAGTAAGCCTTCCTTTAGAATGACTCAAAATCTGTTCACATGACTTCGATCTCAGCTCTTCCGCCCAATCTATTAGGATACTCATCTGTCTCTGAAAAGGCTTCTCCCAACTCTTTTCTAACACACATTGATTTTATTAAAAAGAGAATTACTTACAGAGGATTACTTAAATTGAACTAATTATCTGGAGGTCTTAATGGCAAAGGAAAGAGAGGAAAGGGCTTGAGTTTCAAGGTAGGGAAGACGTGAACTCTCAATCACTGTTGATGGGTGCAAATTTTTTTGGAGAATAATTGGTCAAAATTCACCAAAACCTTTAACACAATTTAGGAAATTTGGCTCTAGAAATTTATTTAAAGAAATAATTAAGATTGTGTGAAAAAAATTTGTTCAAGGATACCGATCCCAGCATTATTTACAAAAAAGAAATATTGGAGACAATTGCTTGTATGTTTGTATACAATGAATTAAAAATTATATAACTATACAAGAAAATAATACACAAGTATTAAATATGTATATTTACTGACAAAAAGTTGCTATATATTGTTAAATTTGAAAGCACATTATCAAATATACATCTATATAATATATACTGCATATTATTATACATATCTATTCTATGATTTACACGTATGTCCTTAATATGAATTTTTAAAAGTTGGGAATGTTTATCTCTTGGTAAAGGAGACACAAGTAATTTTTCATTCCTATATAGTTTTAAAAATGAACATGTATCACCAGGTACAGTGGCTCACGACTATAATCCCAGCACTCTGTGAGGCCAAGAGGGGCAGATCACCTGAGGTCAGGGGTTCGAGACCAGCCTGGCCAACATGGTGAAACCCTGTCTCTACAAAAATACAAAAATTAGTCGGGCGTGGTGGCACGCACCTGTAGTACCAGCTACTCGGGAGACTGAAGCAGGAGAATGGCTTGAACCTGGCGGGTGGAGGTTGTAACGAGTTGAGATTCTGCCACTGCACTCCAGCCTGGGCGACAGAGCGAGACTCTATCTCAAAAAATACATAAATAAAAATAAAACAAAAATAAAAAATGAACATGTATCACTTAAAATGTATTTTGAAAATAAAAAGGTAGGTAAAAGGAGGCTATCTGTGCTGAGGCAAGAAAGGGAGAGACAAACATATAGGAAGGTGAGTCCTACCTGTAGATCTTTACTACTACAGAAAGAATAACAGAAAACAATTCCTGGAAAAAACTGGTAAAGGACCCAAACATCTCCAGCATGTATTACAATGACGAGCCAAAAGCTGAAAATGCAAAAGTTGTTCATCAAAAGATGTCTTTAAAAATATATTGAGTTACATATGATTCTTTCCGATTTGGATACATGAAGGGTTAATAAGAGGGTCAAGAAGGCACGGGGCACCTACAAAGGGGATGCATGTAGGTGAGAAATAACACATTGATTCATAAGACAAAGCTGGGGCTGGGCATGGTGGCTCACACCTGTAATCCTAGGACTTTGGGAGGCCAAGGAGGGTGGATCACGAGCTCAGGAGTTCAAGACCAGCTTGACCAATATAGTGAAATCCCGTCTCTATCAAAAACACAAAAATTCGGCCAGGTGTGGCGGCTCACGCTATAATCCTAGCATTTTGGGAGGCCGAGGCAGGCAGATCACCTGAGGTCGGTAGTTCAAGACCAGCCTGGGCAATACGGTGAAACTCCATTTCTACTAAAATAAAAAAGAAATCAGTCAGGCATGGGGGCATGCGCCTGTAGTCCCAGCTACTCAGGAGGCTATGGCAGGAGAATTGCTTGAACCCAGGAGGCGAAGGCTGCAGTGAGGTGAGATCGTGCCACTGTACTCCAGCCTGGGTGACAAAGCAAGACTCCGTCTCAAAAAAAAAAAAAAAGACAAAGCTGGAAGTCACAATCTTTTTCAAGTAGTCCTAATTATCCTAAATCAGAGAGAAGCAAACAAAACTAGCTAGTGCTACTTAAGGCAGGTTATTCCATCTGCGGGAAATAATTCACATTTTGTAATTTATAACAGCATTACAGAGCCTAGTTTATAGGACTCAGTTAATTAACAATAAACATGAATCTAAAGTTCCAACAAAATGAGGACAAGAGAAGGCACAGCAGGAAGAGTATGCAGCAACCAAAAACGGGACCATTTCTGTTTTTAGCTATTTGTATTGTAAGGTGGCTATCAGCAAAGTCATCTTTCTTTTTTTTTTTTTTTTTTTGAGATGGAGTTTCACACTTGTTGCCCAGGCTGGAGTGCAGTGGCTCACTCTTTGCCCACAACAACCTCCACCTCTTGGTTCAAGTGATTCTCCTGATTCCAGCCTCCCGAGTAGCTGGGATTATAGGCGTCCACCACCACGCCCAGCTAATTTTTGTATTTTTAGTAGACGGGGTTTCAACATGTTGGTCAGGCTGGTCTCAAACTCCTGACCTCAGGTGATCCACCCACCTTGGCCTTCCAAAGTGCTGGGACTACAGGTGTGAGCCACCACACCCGGCCAAAGTCATCTTGATAGCAAAGGTAAATCAAGCCTAGGCTCTGAATGGAAACAAGAGCGTCAGAGTAATGACCAAGTGATAACCAGGACGAAGTGCATCTGAAAACTAGTGCTGAGACCTTAACTTTTATGTATTCAAATCAGTCCATAAATCCCTCATTTCTCAGCACAGGGGTGAGGCTGCTAAGCCTCATCTGACCATAATATGTATAGTGCCTATAGCGTGGTAGGCAGTGTGTTAAGGACTATGCGTAGAGTAGTGAATTTAAAGATGCAGTCCTAAGGTGGCTTGGAATAATGGAAAGAGCAGAGACTGTGGAATCAGAAGATCTGGATTCAAGTCCTTACAGTGCCATCTACTAACAGTAAGATTGAGGGTAACAGTAAGTTTCTTCGTGAGTAAAATAGGGATGATAGCACATCTGTTCCACCTACCTCACTAGATTATCGTGTGAAACAAATCACACACTGATCATGAGAGGGTTATACAAACATTAGTCATTCTTAGTCATGTTAATCCTATTTCATTTTCATAAAAATGTTGGAAGGTGGGGGCCAATATGACTCACTAGCCCAAACACCTCTAAGGTCCCACATCATCGTCTCAAAATCTCCATGAGAGATTACATTTAACAGAAATAAAATTATATTAGGCCTAAATTCATCTTGTACTTCTCAGAGAGTCATCTACCCTCTCGAACTTGACCAATACTTCACGTCACTGGAAAGTAACAGCCTTCTAGTAACACTCTCCATATGCAAATACTCAAAATAGTCCAATACCACCAAGTGATTTATCTTAGTCAAAGTTCTCAAATTGACAACAAAGCCCCGAAAACACAAGTATCACTTGTTAACAGAGTTTGTGTTTCTCTTTCTGTGTTCTTGGTCTGAAACCACAATGTTAGTTCACAAGTGAAACCCTCTTAAATGTTGAAAGCAAAACTAAAAAAAGAAATCTAAGTCAATCTGTATTCTATCCCATTTGTCTTCATAAAATACACTGGAAATGATGATCAAAGTGAAAATGCTAAAGCTATGTAAACAAAGAACTAGAATACTAGATGAATAAGCCCAAGGTTGCAGCTGTATCCACAAGTCAGTTTGGGGACTACGCTAGTAATGCATCACTATACTTGCACTACAGACGGCACTGTTTTATGTCTATCTTTACCAAGTTGAAAGTATTTTAAAGACTTCTGTTACAGTTTTCAGAACATGTATTTTGCTCCCAAGTATGGTTCAGAGCTTCACATTCACCATATTCTCTCTTTAGGCAGTCACAAAATAAGCCTACCTCTGAACAGTAAGAAAAATAAATAATAAGATTTTACCCAGATGACTTATAAAATAGTAAATATCCACAACAGTAACACATCATCCCAATAAAACATGTTTTATTTTTGCAGTGACCTTATACAACATTTAACATAACATTTATTTAATAAGAAATATAATTTAACAAAGCTTTTGAAGGACAATCTTTCATCTCTTATTTTCTACTGTTAAGCTATTTTTCCAAGTTATTCACTCTCTCACTCAAATATGAAAACCAGGAGTCTCTCATAATGTCAGACACAGGACACAAAAAGGACAGTATATTCACATAGTTCAACTGTGTTACTATTAAAAAATAAGAAAGTGGGTGATGTTTTAATATCAAATGTCAGAGAAATAACAACACATACATCCATTTTCTATTACCTTCAGATTTTTAGGCATCGGACTAGACTCTTAATATTTAAAGATCAGAGTATACTGGTGGAGAGAAGACATAGGAAACAGCTATATTTTCTTTGCTTACAAATTCATGCTTAAAAACATAAGACTTGGTAACCTACAACCAACTGCTGAACTTCATTAAAAATCACAATGGGCTAGGTGTGGTGGCTCACACCTGTAATCCCAGCACTTTGGGAGGCTGAGGCGGGCGGATCACCTGAGGTCGGGAATTTGAGACCAGCCTGACCAACATGGAGAAACCCTGTCTCTGCCAAAAATACAAAATTAGCCGGGCATGGTGGCACATGCCTGTAATCCCAACTGCTTACTTACATGACCACTATGTTGCTTACTCCTTCAAGGCATATTTATTGAGCACATACTATATCCTAGGCAATATCCTACTATAGGTGTGTCAACAGTAGACATGAGATCTCTGTTCTCATGCAGTTTGAGTCTACCAGGAAGACAAGCAAAAATGATGAGTAATAAATAATATCATGATAAAAATGTACATAGAGCTTTGAAAACATACAGCTGCTAGATGTGACCTACTCTAAGGGACAGAAAAGCCCCCTCCTCCCCTCCGCCAAGAAATGTAACGTTTAAACAGAAACCCAAAGAGCAGGCAATAAGATGGAAGAGAAAGAGTGTTCTAAAGGAATACCTGCCAAAATCTGAAAGACAGAGAGTAGAGTGCATATAAACAACTGAAAGTTCAGTATGAATACGGTATTGGGATAAGCAGGGCCTTAATAGGCATATTATTCTAAGACTTTATTCTACGGACAAGGGAAATAAAGGAGATATAACACAAAACTTCAGATTTCTATTTTTTGGAGAATGAATTCATTTTCCTCATTGTAGTTAGAGCAGACAGGAACAAGAATGGAGGCAGGAGATGATAAGAGATGATCTCTTGAAACTTTTGGTTCTTATGAAAAGAACTTCCTCATACCGCCCTGTTTCTTCTCAGACACCTTCAATGTATTATTTTCTCTGCCACCCCTCTAAGGTTACAGCCTTTCCTCAGCTCTCCTACAAACTCTCCTGGGTGACCTCACCTATATTTCACACGTACCACTCATAAAGTGATGATGACTCCCAAACCTGTATCCCCAGTCCAGAACTCTCAAGGCCAGAGTTGCATTTCCTACCACCTACCAGACATATTCACCTATGCAATGCCTTATGTTCAAAACCAAACACAAAATCCAGACTCCACAAATTTGGTATTTCCTAACTCTGTTGATAGCATCAATGTAGTCTCACTCAAGCCAGAAATTCTAAATGCCATCAATTACCCTTCTCCTCCTACCTACCCCGGCCCCCACATTACCAGGTGTTTTTGATCCTCTTCTAAATATGACTCAAATCCATCCCTTCCTTTCATCTTCTATACCACCGCCTAAATTTAGTCTTGCATAAGCTCTCGTCTGGATTATTCAGGAACTGGTCTCTACATTTCTGGCCACTTTGTAAAATCTACACACTACACTGTAAGATATTTCCTCCTAAAAAGTGTTTCCCTAGGCAGGGCACGGTGTACTCACACCTATAATCCCAGCACTTTGGGAGGCAGAGGTGGGTCAATTGCTTGAGCCCCAGAGTTTGAGACCAGCCTGGGCAACATGGCAAAATTCCATCTTTAAAAAAAATAATAATAATAATACAAAAATTAGCTGGGCATGGCAGTGTGTGCCAGTCCCAGCTACTCAGGAGGCTGAAGTGGGAGGATCACTTGAGCCTGGGAGGCAGAGGGTCTAGTGAACCGAGATCATGCCACTACACTACAGCCTAAGTGACAGAGTAAGACCATCTCAAAAAAATAAAAATAAATAATTGAAAAGGTCCAAATTCTTTGATATGACACACAGGGTCCATAAGCTGGTGTTTCCTGCCAGAAAATAGCCTCTATTCTCCATCTATAAAAAAATAAAAATAAATAATTGAAATGACATCTCTGCCAGATGTCACACTGAACCTGGAATGAATACAAATGCAGACCTCTCAAAACTCATCACAGTTTCTCAAGCCTCCAGGTGTTTGCACATACCATTCCCAAAGTCTGGAATATCTTTTCCTATCTTCTCTACCTAGAAACCACTGGTCTTCTTTTAAAAATCCAGTTAATGCCCCTTCCTCTGTTAATCTTCCTTGGTTCACACTCCCCTCTCTCCCTTCTTTCATCCCCAATACAGACAGAGTTGGGCATTTCTCCCACTTCTCTTCTATGGCACACAATTTTCTAACAAATTATGACAGCTTACATGCCTGTTTTCTTTTTTGTTTTTTTGAGATGGAGTTTTGCTTTTGTTGCCCAGGTTGGAGTGAAGTGGCGCAATCTCAGCTCACTGCAACCTCTGTCCTCCAGGTTCAAGCAATTCTCTTGCCTCAGCTTTCCAAGTAGCTGGGATTACAGACACCTGCCACCATGCCCGGCTAATTTTTGCATTTTTAAAAAAGACAGGGTTTTGCCATGTTGGCCAGGCTCAAACTCCTGACCTCAGGTGATCCACCAGCCTTGGCCTCCTAAAGTGCTAGGATTACAGGTGTGAGCCACTGTGCCTGGCCACGTCTGTTTTCTTGACTAAACTATATGTTCCTTATTGATAGTGTACTTTCTTTATCTCATGTTTGCATCCCCACACCCTAACACATTGTCAGCACCTAATAAATACTTCTTTAATGAATGAATGCTTATTATAGAAGTGTGATGATACATTAAGCTTTGTCTCTATAAAATGGGATCTTGGGATATGTTTCAAAGTGCCTAAAGCCATTCCAGAATGGTGACTCTTGGATGGAGGAAAGCAAAGTGAAGGCATACATAAAGGAGATTCCCCATAGCAGACCTACTTCATCTAGCATCCAAAGGAACCCATGTTAGTGACAAGACTACATGACAAAGACTTCTACACAAATTATAATATCATTTATAATTGCAAAAAAAGTTTGAAAACTAGAAATAACAAATATGCAACTTAGAATGATTAACTAAATGAAGGTTCATTCAATGGATCCTTTAAAAATAGTACTTCAGACAGGGTGCGGTGGCTCACACCTGTAATTCCAGCACTTTGGGAGGCCGAGGTGGGCAGATCACAAGGTCAGGAGATCAAGACCATCCTGGCCAACACAGTGAAACCCCATCTCTACTAAAAATACAAAAATTAGCTGGCTGTGGTGTCACATGCCTGTAATCCCAGCTACTTGGGAGGCTGAGGCAGGAGAATTGCCTGAACCAGGGAGTCGGAGGTTGCAGTGAGCTGAGATCGCACCACCGCACTCCAGCCTGGCGACACTGCAAGACTCCGTCTCAAAAAAAAAAAAAAAATTCTTTTGTGTGATTACACCACTGCACTCTAGCCTGGGGAACAGAGCAAGACCCTGTCACCAAAAAAAAAAAAAAAAAAAATTAGTACGTTTGTAGAATATTTAACGACTAGGGAAAATGCTGGTCATTTCAATCAATCAGAAAAAAGAGTTATATCATAATCCCAATCATAAATTAAATATAAAAAACATTTTGGAAATACTGGCTTAAAAACATTTAGGAAAAAAGCCTGAAATAAACTGTATGAAATTATTAGCAGTACTTATCTCTCATTAATTTTCTACAACTAATTTGTTCAACAAATATTTATTGAGCATTTGTTTGTTACATTACAGAGATGTGCAAGAGACATCTGTTTCTGTCCTCTGGGAACTAAACATGTTATTCTTCTATAATCAATCAGATAAAGCAATAAAGGTTAGAAAAAAATTCATGGGATTGCCCAGTCTAAATTTATATTCTATGAAAGGTAAAAATAATAATAAATAAAAATAAAAAGCCAGATTCCCAGAACTTCTCTGAAATCTAGGCCGGAAACAATTTTGATACAAATATTTGGATAAGGACTGCCCAAATGGCTTGTACTACTGATTACGAACTGTATCATGATGCTGTAGTTGTTCTAGATCCTTGTGGTCAGAAGGTAGTTGAGAATCTAAATCTCCAGATTTATCCTTCCTGTTGGCAAATCTAAATTTTTACAGTAATTACAAATAAAAGCTGCTTAGTTGAAATTTAATCCTTCATCCACCATCCACCAAATTTCTTTTGTCTTCTGTGTTTCTTTCCCCTCTACCACTTCTTGCTCTTGCCCTCAATGATTCACTCCATTTATCTAAAAGAATCCTTATGTTCCTCCTCTTCTTTCAACCAAGGAACAGCCAATATAAGATTGAACTCTCCCTCTTGGGGATTCTCAGGAAAGATGGACGCTTCAGAGGGGATGTGTGGTATTGATGAACATAACATCACGAAGAATCTGAAAGCCATAGTCCTTTTAAAGCTCCTGCTTCAAAAGATACCTAAGGTGTAAAAAAAAAAAAAAAGTGGGGATAAGTCCAGGCTTGGTAGCTCACACCCATTAACCCCAGCCCTTCGGGAGACTGAGGCAGAAGGATCACACGAGGTCAAGAATTTGAGACCAGCTTGGACAACATAAGAAGACCCTGTCTTTACATTAAAAAAAAAAAAAAAAATTAGCCAGGAATGTTGCCACACACACTTGTAGTCCCAGCTACTGAGGAGCCTGAGGAGGGAGAATCCCTTAAGCCCAGGAGTTCAAGGCTGCAGTGAGCTGATCATGTCACTAGACTCCAGCCTAAAGAGCAAGACCCTGTCTCAAAAAAAAAAAAAAAAAAAAAAAGGGGGGATATTATCTGAGTAGAACAGTGACTAATTTACCTTTATTATTCTTTACTGTAGTTATTTCACTAGTTTATATCCTACATTGAAAATACTTCTAAAACTTCCTAGGATTTTCAGCTCATCAGAAACACAGTGATAAATAGTAAAATTACTCTAATTGCCCAGAGCTTAAAAAATGCAGCACTATAGTTTCAGGTTACATGTTTTTAGGCATACTAAGGAGTAAATTTAAACTGACAAAATTCTATAGGACTTAGATCACTGATAGTGGATATACTATAAAATAGTTTTTCAGAAATATTTCCCCAGAGAACTCAAATAGTTGAAATGTGTAATAAAAATACACATGCAGGGTATCATTAGAAAGCATCATAGGGCCAGATGTGGTGGCTCATGCCTGTAGTTTCAGTACTTTAGGAGGCTGAGGCAGGCAGATCTCAGGAGTTCAAGACCAGCCTGGGAAACATGGCAAGATCCCCTCTCTACTAAAAAAATACAAAGATTAGCCAGACATGGTGGCGCTTGCCTGTAGTGCCAGCTACTTGGGAGGCTGAGGTGGGAGGATCACTTCAGCCAGGGGGATTGAGGTTTCAATGAACCAAGATCGCCACTGCCCTCTAGCCTGGGGGACAGAGCGAGACCCTGTAACTAAACAAACAAGAAGGCATTACAGGAATACATAGAGTACTAAATGCTAACTTAGTGTTATGTCAAAAGCATATGCTCAGAGAACTAGGTGAGAGAGTCTGATATTCATTCATTCATTTATTCATCAAATTTTTAGGAAGTACTCTGTGGTAGGCATAATCAGAGACAGAGCAGTGAAGAGATTAAAATCCCTGCCATCATGGAGTATTTTAGTAAATCGAGATAAATAAAAAACAAGAAAAAAAATAAGTAAAACATTTTGTTGGTGATAAGTACAAAGCAAAATTTAAGTAGAAAAAAAGATTTGAGAGGGTGTGAAAAAAAGGAGGAAGGGAGCAAGCCATACAGTAGGGGGTGGGGGGAAGGGGGAGACATTACGAAGAGAGGAAATAGCAAGAACAAGGACCCAAAGATGGGGAGATGCTTATTATGTTTAAGAAGCAGCAAGCAGGCCGGTGTGACTAGAGCAGAATGACTAAGGAGAGTGGTAGATGAGGCTGAAAAACAAGGGGGAAGGGCTAGGTCTTGTCCAGGAGCATTTGGGTAAGGTTTTCATGGACAGGTATTATAGCAACAGGTGGAAATGGAGGGGTGGAAGGTGATTCCAAGTAATTAGAACAAAGGAAAACAAAAGACAAGGAGCTACGAATGCCTTAAGGATGTTTAGAATCAGAGGCTGGCCTAGTGTGCAATGAATACACATGTAAGTGTGAGGAAGCAACATTGTGAGAGTAGGGGACCATGTGTTAAGGGGTGAAGGTAGAGGGTGATGAATATTCAGTTTTTGATCCTCTGTCTGGGAACTGCAGAAGAGAGACTAGGGCAGGAAGGCACCAGGGTAAAAGGCAGGCATTAGCTGCCCCTTAAATATAATCTTTGCTTTTTTCCCTGGCACGAAAAAAATTCTGCTCCAGATAGTTGCTTTAGTTACCATATCTATGAAGAAAAAGGGTGCACGTCTTAAGATCTTCGTGGGGAAAACACTCCTAAAACTTTATTGTAGTAGGGAGAAGAGAATATATACAACAAGTAGAATTTATACTATTGTAAATTAACATGAACTAAACTGAACTGGTCTAATACACAGTGAATCATAAGACAAAGATGACTAAAAACTGAGACAGAGAAAGGAAACAGGAATTTCAATTTTCTAAAGAGCATTCCACAAAATGGCTAATCCTTGGATAAACAACTAAGTTAACTACCTCTAATTTTACATAAAGAAGAGGAGGATTGTTACAATCATACACGTTGAGTTCAAAGGTATTCAAAAGGTAAGAGCCGGAGCCTTGCTCAGAATTCATCACCTCAGTACCTCTAGCAGTGACTGGTACAGAAGACTCGAATGCTTGTTTAAGGAATAAAAAGCCTATCCATTACAGTTTATCTCAGTAGAATCGAACAGTGCTAGGGCTGTAGTACCACCACCTTGAAATGGTAATATTAATAGGGAGGAAATTAAAAGTAAGTAGAAAGAGGGGAACCACCTGTGCAAAACAACAACATAACTCCAGAGGAATCTACTGGTTAATTACCCAAATGACACAAAACCATCTCAGCGGATATGCAGAAGTGTTGTTTGGCACACTGGGATATGTATTATGATCAAATCCAATAAACAACGCTATTCCCTTTTTGGAACACACAACAAAAAGCATAAGGCAATCTCAATCTCTTTCCTCTGAACCATTCAATAACACAGCGGATTTGGGGAATTGGGTTTGCTTCTCTACAATGCTTTTTAAAATCCTAAATTAGGAGTAACTCTCATCGTTTGTCTTAAGTATTACAAAAGAGTACAATACAAAGACATCAGCTCATATCCACTTATGGTTATGGGATGTTAGAAATCCCTGAAAGGAACCGCTAAAGTAAAACAAAACCCAGCAAGTTAATATCACATTTTTATCGTCAACCAAAAACAAACGATCAAACTTCCACCAGGAAAAGCATCTTTTTATATGGGATAATGTTTGCATACATGTCACCAATATTAGTTTGTTTACAGTTAAAGCTCAGAGACAGTGTTTTATATGGCTTTTTAAGCCAAACTCATCCATTAAAACAAATTTTTTTTAAAAAATGCAAATGTCTGAATGTCAATATTTTTTCCTGTCTATCTTCCATGAAGCATTTTTCCATGCTAACACTAGAGCATCCTTCGGTGTAATTCCACAAGCAGATTCAAATTCCCTTCAATACCATAAACAAGCCCTATTAAAAAGCCTTTAAACCACAAAAAAGTGCAACAGCGGTTTGCAACTGTGTGGTTAGTTCTGCTTGTTGGTAGAGATTAGCATAAGCTACGAGTCGAAGTTGCTCAGAACCGAGTAAAAGGGACCTCGGCCGCTTTCCCCCCTAGAGGCAACAATAAAAGCATCCTCCTCTCGCCCCAATACTTCGCCCCAATACTCGTCCCATTCCCGGGACCCAGTCGACCGCAGGAAAAAAAAGCAGGGCCAGCCTCACTTACCTTGTAGACGTCCCCGTAGGTGCCGCTGCCGACCCTCTGGACAAGCTCGTAGTCCTGCTGCGGGTTCCGCCTCAGGATGTCCGCGGCAGGCCGCAGCGGGGCCTCCATCTTCGCTTAGGGCCCGGCCCCCGCCGGCTCAGC
>NW_012106475.1:6211798-6215498 GCF_000951045.1 Mandrillus leucophaeus | reverse complement strand
CGGAACCAGAGTGCCGCCCTGAGGCCTGCTGAAGACACGACACCCTCCCGACCGCGCCACCGCGCCCCCCTACCCGGGCGCGTCATTGCAGGGCCTGGACTGTCTCCCTCCCACTCTCAGAAATAAGGGACACCCCTGGGCATTCGTGGGCCAACGGGCCTTGGCTAAACCGTCCCCACATTTGTCAGGTAGGCCTGTAGGGTAACGGGTAGAGGAAGAAGGGCGATGGGAACGTAGCCCTCAAGTTAAACACGGAAAAGATACGTTAAGGGCACCGGGCCAGAAGTAACCTGGCAGCGGGGCGCCAGGGAAGGAGGTGGGGGAGTGCCAGGTTAACTAAGTCCCGGCACACCCTACTGCACCTTCCTGTTTTGCAAACCATTCCCGGTGGTACCAGTTTGAGACTGCACTGCACACCTGCACAACCTGTCTTCTACTTAGTTCTTCTGAGACATTTCTGAAAGTCTGAATTCCTAGGACTGCTCAGTGGCCTTTGTCCCTGTTGGCCACACGCAGTGTCTCATCGCTGGTATTGCACCTTTAATAGATCAGGAGTTCCGCAAAAGTAAAACAAAGTCGGGGGTCACAGACGGGTTCTGGTTCTACCACTTCCTCAGTATGTGCTCTGGGACAAAACAGCGTATTTGGCAACATCTCAATGTCCTTATCTGCAGCTTGAAGAGGGTAAGATTTTGCATCTGACACACAGGAAAGTGTTTATAAAGCGTTTTACAGGATTGTAAAGGGGGTTATCGAATATAAGAGGTCTTAAAATACTTAACAATGCACAGCATATATGGAACAGGAGTTCGGGGAAGTAATTTGGCTGATATTTCACAAGCTGTTTGCAGTTTCAGTTCCAGTCTTGTTCTGAAGGTAGAAAATTAAGTTGCCAGTGTTACGTTATACTGGCTAAGTTATTTCTAGAGCCTCACAGAGAATTTGAACAGAAAAGCCAGATAACACTCAGCCACTGCATTTAGTGACCGAAACATCACAAAAGAGCAAGTTGGAGATGTTGGCATGTGACTTGGAACATCCAATTTTTAATTCTGTTCTTGAGAAATATACTTCTGATTGTTGATAATTGTGTAATGTAGAAATTAAATTCGCACCTTAACAGGACAGGGCATATATGTATTTTCTTGTGCTCCACACACAAAGGACACTTATTTGGGGTACATAAGTAAGCCCAGACTTACATGCTCCATGGACAAAGCCTATGTGTTTGCTGCATTGAAAAAATTGTTGAAGAACAGTTCCTTCTTTCAAAGATTCTTGGCACTTGTTTTGGTGGGCACATACTTTTGGCTTCGATGACTCAAAATCTCTTCAAATGTTCTATTGGTATCTTAGTACTTGTTTACTGTCATAGATTCATTTGGGACTTTTTTCCTCTGGCCCTATAAGCATTGATCCTTTATCTAGTCTGAAGTATGTTTATTCTTACATATTTATAGTTGCATTACTCCAGGGAATTTCAGGCAGCATACAGAAAACACATACTCCAAAACAAGATAAAAATAAGTGGGCTAACTAGTATGAAGTTAAAGAGAAGGAAAATATGAACCCAGAACAGTGCAACAAATCAGCCAACCAGAGGATTTTGTAGTGTTTTTGAGATCAAGACTAACCAATTGATCAAGAAAGAGGCACATATTTTCCTGATGCGAAGATTTCATAAAATTTTATTTAATGAGCTTTATTCATAAAGTAGAAACTGAATGCCCAGTTTGAGACAAGGATAAATATCCTGACAATCCTTTAAGCATGTTATTCTTGAAATACAGCATTTAAAATGAATTAGGCAATAAAATGTTTGAGGTCATAGGCTTCAACAAGACCCTGGAGTGCAGATATTTTATGTTGCCAGTAATGGCAGATCCATATGCTTTGACCATTAACCTAGAGGCAGACAGCATGGAAAAAGTTAAGACTCTATGTGGTGGTTAAAAAATGTGTCTGCTATAATCATTATTTTACTTGTACTGCAATTCATGCAAAGAGGAAAACATTTGTTTTATACTAACTCCAGAAGAATCTTAAGGATTTTTAAAATACTGGTTGAGTTAATTTTAACAAGATCAGTGAAGTGGGTTGCTTTGTAAAGAAATTCAAATTCAATTTACTTAAATATACACTGAGTAAATTTAATTTTACATCCTGGACAATTAAGCAAATAATTTCAAAGTTGAAGTTTATGTAATAATATGTTAGTTATGTCATGGAAACTGACTAGAGAGTTTCTTACAAACCACCCAATTTCATATGACAAGGTATGGAATAAGAATAAATATGGCTTGATAGGACCTTCATTCCAACCTAATTGTCATGCATTCTTAGTGTCTTCATGCTGACACATAAATATTTTTCAGCTTTTACCCTTATCAGTATAATATACGATAATGGTTTGTCACATACTTTGTAATGTACTTCCCTTCCTTCAAAGTTCTTCGGTAAGATGCTAACTGTAGTCTGTGGGCTCTAGTTTCAGCTCTAACTTTAGCCAAGGCTGAATAAAAAAGAATTGGGGGACATAAAATGCATTATCTTATATAAAGCTAAGGTTCACAATTTATTATTCAAGACAAAATGGCTAATTAAACCTTCAAGTGTGATAGGACAGAGCATAAGGACAATAACTTTAGTCTATTGAACATACAGATTTAAGCAATATGGTAATCTCCTGATTAATGTGCCAACATAAACTAATTTCAACATGTAACTCTATGTGATTCAGTTGACTGCTCTATAGATCTGTTAAACAGAAATCAATTAAATGTTGGAAGACAATGCCACAACTATGATTTGGATTTTTAAATAATTATTATTAAACTATTGTTTTACTAATTAGGGCCACTTGTCTTTTGAGGCATAAACCATGTTTTCCAAATATTGGGCAATTCTTATATATTTTGTTCTGGATGGCAATAGAACATGTATCTCATTCAGGATGAGTATCAGGTCATTAGGATGAGAGTTTTAAAAAGAAGAGGTGAGGAAGGCAGTCGATATCCCTTTCATCCAGTTTGAATTGATCATCAGATATGTTACTGATATGGTTTGTCTGTGTCCCCACCCAAATCTCATCTTGAATTCCCACATGTTGTAGGAGGGACCCAGTAGGAGGTAATGAATCATGAGCGCAAGTCTTTCCCATGCTGTTTTCATGATAGTGAGTAAGTCTCACAAGATCTGATGGTTTTAAAAAGACGAGTTCCCCTGCACAAGCTCCCTCTTTTTGCCTGCTGCCATCCATGTAAGACATGACTTGCCCTTCCTTGCCTTCTGCCATGATTGTGAGGCTTCCCAGCCACATGAAACTATAAGTCCAATTAAACCTCTTTCTTTTATAAATTGGCCAGTCTCAGGTTTGTTTTATCAGCAGCATGAAAACAGACTAATAAATTAAATTGAGGTCTGGCACAGTGGCCCATGCCTGTAATCCCAGCACTTTGGGAGGCCAAGGTAGGCAGATCACCTGAGGTCAGCGGTTCAAGACCAGCCTGACCAACATGGAGAAACCCCATCTCTACTAAAAATATAAAATTAGCCAGGTGTGGTGGTGCATGCCTGTAATGCCAGCTACTCGGAAGGCTGAGGCAGGAGAATCGCTTGAACCTGGGAAGCAGAGGTTGCAGTGAGCCAAGATTGCACCATTGCACTCCAGCCTGGGCAACAAGAGCAAAGCTCTGTCTCA
>NW_012106475.1:6185105-6211748 GCF_000951045.1 Mandrillus leucophaeus | reverse complement strand
TGAAAATGTGGACTCAACTTTGGAACTGGGTAACAGGCAGAGGTTGGAACAGTTTGGAGAGCTCAGGAGAAGACAGGAAAATTTGGGAAAGTTTGGAACTTCCTAGGGACTTGTTGGATGGTTTTGACAAAAATGCCAATAGTAATATAACAATAAGGTCCAGGCTGAGGTAGTCTCAGATGGAGATGAGGAACTTGTTGGAACTGGAGCAAAGGTGACTATTGTTATATTTTAGCAAAGACACTGGTGGCATTTTGCCCCTGCCCTAGGGGTTTGTGGAACTTTGAACTTGAGAGAGATGATTTAGGGTATCTGGCAGAAGAAATTTCTAAGCAGCAAAACATTCAAGAGGTGACTAGGGTGCTGTTAAAAGCATTCAGTCTTATAAGGGAAGCAGAGCATAAAAGTTTGGAAAATTTGCAGCCTGATACAATGGAAAAGAAAAATCCTATTTTCTGAGGAAAAATTCAAGTGGTCTGCAGAAATCTGTGTAAATAACGAAGAGTTGAATATTAATTCCCAAGACAATGGGGAAAATGCCTCCAGGGCATGTCAGAGGTCTTCCTGGCAGACCTTCCCATCACAGGTCTGGGGACCTAGGAGGAAAAAGTGGTTTTGTTTGTTAGACCCAGGGTCCCTGTGCTGTGTGCAGCCTAGAGATTTGGTGCCCTGCATTCCAGCTGCTCCAGCCACAGCTGAAAGGGGCCAACATAGAGCTGGGCCATGGCTTCAGAGGGTGCAAGCCTCAAGCCTTGGCAGCTTCCACATGGTATTGAGCCTGCTAGTACACAGAAGTCAAGAATTGAGGTTTGGGAACCTTTGCCTAGATTTCAGACGATGTATGGAAATGCCTGGATGTCAAGGCAGAAGTTTTTTGCAGGGGTAGGGCTCTCATGAAGAACCTCTGCTAGGGCAGTACGAAAGGGAAATGTGGGGTCAGAGCCCCCACACAGAGTTCCTACTGGGGCACTGTCTAGTGGAGCTGTGAGAAGAGGATCACTGTCCTCCAGACCCCAGAATGGTAAATCCACTGACAGCTTGCACTGTGCACCTGGAAAAGCTGCAGACACTCAACACCATCTCATGAAAGCAGCCAGAGGGAGGCTGTACCCTGCAAAGCCACAGGGCAGAGCTGCTCAAGACCGTGGGAACCAACCTCTTGCATCAGCATGACCTAGATGTGAGACATGAAGTCAAAGGAGATCATTTTGGAGCTCTAAGATTTGACTGCCCCGCTTGATTTCAGACTTGCATGGGGCCTGTAATCCCTTTGTTTTGGCCCATTTCTCCCATTTCAAATGGCTGTATTTACCCAATACCTGTACTCCCACTGTATCTAGGAAGTAACTAACCTGCTTTTGATTTTACAGGCTCACTGGTGGAAGGGACTTGCCTTGTCTCGGATGAGATGTTGGACTGCAGACTTTTGAGTTAATGCTGAAATGATTTAACACTTTGGGGGACTGTTGGGAAGGCATGATTGATTTTGAAATGTGAGGGCATGAGATTTGGGAGGGGCCAGGGGCAGAATGATACGGTTTGGCTGTGTGCCCACCCGCATCTCATCTTGAATTCCCATGTGAGAGAGGGACCCGGTGGGAGGTACTTGAATCTTGGGGGCAAATCTTTCCCGTCATGTTCTCATGACAGTGAATAAGTCTCATGAGATCTGATGGCTTTAAAATGGAGTATTCTTCTGCACGAGCCCTCCCTTTGCCTGCTGCCATCCATGTAGGACGTGACTTGCTCCTCCTTGCCTTCTGCCATGATTGTGAGGCTTCCCCTGCCACATGGAACTGTACATCCAATTAAACCTCTTTCTTTTGTAAATTGCCCAGTCTTGGGTATGTCTTTATCAGCAGTGTGAAAACAGACTAATAGAGTTAAAAAGCTGTTTCTATTAACCTTTATTGTCATAGTGGTTTTAAGGTTTATGTGAAAATTGGTAGAAGGATTTCTGTATTCAACTCACAAATTGATTTTGTCTGCAGATTCAATAGCTAAGAAAAGATAGCAGACTACAAATAATCTTATGCTGTTCCTTATTGGTTTCCTCACACAATAACAAGTATGTTCAAAAGGGTGCCCAAAGTTTGCCTGCGCCTCATGTAGACTAGTGTTATGAGCAGAAAAAGCCACAACGCTTGACTGGGATCCTGTCCTACAGCTGAATAGCTCTTGCAGGATTCCAATAAGCTCTCCTTTTCTTTGTCTCTGCAGAGCAAGGTAATAATGGCTTTCCACTGTTGCTAATCTCAGGATTCCTTGCTATCTATTGGTGATTCGCTTAACCCTGTCCTCATTTGTTATCATTTATTTATTTATTAGAGATGGTGCGTGCTCTGTTGCCCAGGCTAGAATGCAGTGGCTATTGACACGTGCTATCATACTGTATCACAGCTTCAAACTCCTGGCCTCAAGGAATCCACCTACCTCAACCTCCCAAGTAGCTGTGACTATGGGTGTGCACCACTGTGCCCAGCTTTGATTTTTATAAATGGTCCTTTTTTTATATTCTTTTTCTGTGCTTTTTCTTCCGAGAAACCCGATTGATAAAGTTATAGGGATTAGAATTAGTCTCCGAAAAGAGACTCTCAAAATGGCTTTCTAGGATGGTATTACTCGCCTATCTGATGATTACTTGTATAAACTACTTGCCGAGGAAAATGAAACGGTGGTATTCTATAGCATGGAGTGGCAACACAATTACTCAGACTATCAGTAGTGGCATGAAATGGAGTGTCAGTGTAGGGCACAACATTGAAAGATCAGTCTCTAGCACTTAGCTGCTATGACAGTGAGGTTTACTAAAATTGTGTCATTTGGCTCTTCTGACTGCTTCTGTGAGAGTAATGAAGAAAAGACAAATAGCCTTGGGTTCCAAATACCAGGCATGAAGAGAAATTCAGAAAACTTCCTTGACAGCTTTGAAGAAATCTATTATCTCTTATAGCTAAGGGGAAGATATGGCTGAGGATCAAGTCCAGGGCCTGACTATAAAGCCTTTGGAGTTGCAATGTTAATTAAATGTGAGACCTAGTTCTGTTATGCTAAGGTAAGGGCACTGGTAAAGATGGCCTAGGACCTATGACATGGGATGGGGGCATTTGAGCAGATATGAATGAGGCTTAGAACTTTAAACATGAGTTGGAAGAAAGAGTTTCAGTATAGCCCTAATGGGGAAGTACACAGAATGCTCTTGGAGGAGAGCTTATACAATGAAGAAGCTGTAGGATCTTGCTAAATACTTACCTGGGATTCAGATTTGCTGTGTTGACTTGAGCATCTGGAAGTCCTTCTAAGTGGGTTACTAGAAGCTTGTTCTCAATAATAGCTTACAATCTATATGCTGAGATGCCAGAATTTCCCTGGCATACTGTAGAAGAAAGAATCTCAAGGTTTAGGGAGATGGGATGTTGGATTTGCTCTATTGTAGTCATTCTGCTTAGTCATACTCTATTCACACCATGCCCAGGAGGGCCCGTAGAATTTACTCTTTTCAAGGCATCGAATGAGGGAGAACAGATACCCTTGAAAAATTCTTCTGTAGCTGCCCTCAGTAGATTAGAGATGATGATCACGAGCCCACATTGAAACTGGGATCCATGATTTTATATCCTGATAGAGGCCAGGTGGCTGAACTGTCAAAGCCATGTTTAGCACAGTTGCTATAACAACCTTCAGGAACAGGTGAAAATCAGGATGTTTTGACTGCAAGGATAGGTGGTGGTATCCTATTGATCCCTGAGTCTCTAGGAATGAATAAAACCATCAGCCTACTTAAGTACTATTTGACATATGTAGGTGGAAAAATCCTGGGACTGATAGGTAGAAACCTAACTGAAATCACTGTAATAGAGATTCAAGACATATTACCTGAATCTTAGACATAAACCAGTTCACAAACCTGGAGTCCCTTAATTAAGGGTGAGGCCAGATGTCTTTGAGGAAGAGTCCCATAGTGCAGCCAGGTATAAATGGTGACTTTTCCCTAAGGCCATTTCCAGAGGCACTTGTATCCTTTTACTAGGGTGATTGTGAACTAAGGAATGGGAGATTCTCATATGTTCTGGAGGTTAATTGATATTAGCTCTGAATACTAATCTCTGCAGTCTCAAAATACCACCAAAATTCCAGTGATTAAAGTAGAGATTTAAGAAAGTCAAGTGGGACTAAAGATCCACTCCAGAGTTATTTTTCCAGTCTCAAAATATATGTGAATATAGATATATTGAGTAGCAGAACTCCTACATTAGGTTTATAGGGAACTATTATGATTGGTAGGAACAAGTGTAACCTCCCTAGCTAACTTCTTACCCACGCCAAAGTTGAATACCAAATTTAAACTTGATCACTGGGGAAATTACAGAGATTAGTGCCACCATTAAAGATATGAAAGATACAAGTCTTTTCCTTTTAACTCATCTTGGCTCATGCAATAGCCAAATTAGTTTTGGAGAATGTCTGTGGATTATTAAAAATTTAATCAAATGTTGATGCCAATCATAGTTGTGGTTCCACATGTGGGGGATCTTTACTAGAGCAAATCAGAACAGTTCTTGGCACCTAGAGGGTAGCTATTGACTTGAAAACTAGAAAGTAGCTTTCTTTTCAATTCCCATCAGCAAAAATAATCAGAAGCACTTTGCTTTCACATGATTGCAACAGCACTGTCATTGTATTACCTCAGGGATATTTAAAGACTTCTGTTCTATGATAGAGTATCATTCCAGAGGGACCTTTGTTTCCTTGATATCCAATAGAATATCATGGTAGTCTTTTATCTTGATAACATTATGGAAGTTGCACCTTGTGAGCAGGAAGTAGCAACCACCCTACATACTTTTAAAAATACCACTAATATCAGAGAACTAGCGATAAACCCAGTTTAGGAACCTGACACATTCGTGAAATTTCTAACAACGAAGTAGTGCTCTACCTTGTATCATCCACCTTAAAGATGCACAGTGTTTGTTTGGCCTGTTTTTATTTTGAGACAATGTACTGCATTTGCTACTCTTTGACCCATGTAACCTGTATGACTGCCACCTTGTTCATATCACTTGGAACAACATAATGTACTACAGAAGGTCCAGGCTATGATGCAAGCTGCCCTGACACTTAGGCTTTAGGATTCAGCAGTCCCAGTGGTAAATAGGATACTGTATGGAGTCTCTTGCAAGCCCAGTAAGAGAATCCCAATGCAGACCCCTAGGATTTTGGGATAAGAATATGCCTTTATCTGCTGACAGCTATTGTCTGTTTGAAAGGCAACTCTTGATTTACTTCTAGGCCTTAGTAGATGCTAGACTCCTGACCATAGGATACCAAGTAACTATGTGACATGAACTGCTTTTTAGAAATTGGGTGTTACCCTGCATGTTCTCACTCATAAGTGGGAGTTGAACAATGAGAACATGTGGACACAGGGAGGGCAACATCACACACGGGGCCTGGCCTGTCAAGGGGGGAGGGGTTGGGGGCAAGGGGAGGGAGAGCACTAGGACAAATACCTAATGCATGTGGGGCTTAAAACCTAGATGACGGGTTGATAGATGCAGCAAACTACCATGGCATGTGTATACCTATGTAATAAACTGCACATTCTGTACAGGTATCCCAGAACTTAAAGTAAAATAAAAAAAATAAAAAAGGAAATTGGGTATTACCTAATTTACTGGGTCATAAGTTGAACATAGGTAGCAGAATTCCATTGTCAAATGGAAGAGTATACACTGAGGTGGCCTGAGATTATCTGGAAGACACAAGTAAATCACATGGAACAAATGTCCATTGGACCTGCCATTACTTCTTTGCTATGTGTTTTTTTTTTTTTTTTTTTTTCAACCCGTTATCTGTAGGCTCATAGCCATTTAGCAGAGGAAGAAAAAGTTTAGGCCTGGTTTATTGATGGTCTGCATGATATGCTAGCACCAACTTGAAGCAGACAGCCACAGAATTCTGTGTCCACACCATAATGGGGTGGCCCTGAAAGATAGTGAGGAGGAGAAATTCTCCCAGTGGATATAACTTTGAATAGTACATCTGGTTGTCCTCTTTTTTAGGAAGAAGAGTTGATCTAAGGTATGGATCTGTACTGATTTATGCACAGTAGCTAATAGGTTGGTCAGTTACTTGGAAGGAAGAAGATTTGAGATAAGGAAGTCAGTGGGAGAAGTATTATGGATGGATTCTTAAAATTGCCCAGAATGTGAAAATATCTGTGAACTACAATACTGTCCAGCAGAGGGCATCCATCTCGATAGTTATACAAGAAGATCTGTCCTACAGGTGTCAATCAGTCTCTTTACCCAGTCACCCTAGTGCTTGCTCAGGGGGCCTACGTGACAATAGGAATGTAGGCTAAGAGTAGATTCAACAATGTGGACTTCTACTTGCCAAGGATAATTCAGTTACTGCCACTATGGAGTGATTAATCTGCTTATAGCAGAGGCCATTGCGGAGACCCCAGTATGATACTGTTCCCTTGACAGATTAGTCAACCATCTGGTGGCAGTTTAACTACACTAGATTCCTTTCATTATAGAGGGAAGAGTGATCTGTCATCATGGGAATAGATACATATTCCAGGTAGAAGTTTACCTTCCCTGCTTGGAAAGTTTCTATTAGTGCCACAATTCATGGGCTTATGGAATGCCTTGTTTTATCACCATGTATCACAAATATCTTTGAGCAAGAAAGTAATTTTATTATGGGGGAAGTGTGGCAGCAGAGTCATGCCCATGGAATTAACTGATCTTACCCATCACTCAGGAAGAGCTAGTTTGATAGGATGGAGGAAAGTATGCAGAAGGATCAATCGTGGTGCTGGCTGAGAGAAAACCCCTGTAAGGATGTAGTATAGGACTCAACCCAGTCACCATTATATGTTGCCATCTACTCAATATTCAGAATGCATGGTTCTGTGAACCAAGAGGCAGAGGTAGGAGTGGCTCTTCTATTATTCCTAATCTCTCTCCTGTATTTTTTTTTCTCTATAACTTTGTCTTTATCATATTGTCCCTATAGCATTGGACTTGGTGAGTTTGGAGGCCCCAGTGCCCAAGGGATTGATACTTTCCCCAGATGACGTGATCACAATTCTATTTAATGGGAAGCTGAAACTACCACCTGGCTATTTTGGAGTCTTCAGATCACTTAATCAACAGCTAGAGAAGGGGGTCATTGTACTGGTTGGGGTGATTGATTCTAACGACCATGGGGAAATTGGTTACTGCTCCACAAAGGGAACAAGGAAGACTATGTCTGGAATCCCAGGTATTCACTATGGTGTCTCTTAGTATTCACATCTCTAATATTACTGGACAGTGGGAAACTGAAACAACACAATGAAGATGAGAGCACTAAGGACTTGGATCCTCTGAGACTAAGGTTGGGTGACCCCACCAGATGAGGTATGAGTCAAGGGTTATGGGAAAATGAAAGCCATGATGATCACTTTGGCCCTTAGGCCTAATAACTACCCTCTTTTCTCTGTCCTTACTATCAGAACCACAGTTTTGTTGACCTTTTCCAAGTGGCTAGGTCCATCAGGGGAGACTGAGACACTCCCCCATCTTAGGGAATAAATCTTGATTGGTCTAGCCTCATTTTTCTTGTTAAAGGAATGGTTTAGGCTTGGATAATTCTGGACAATGACACAGGAGGAAAAGTCTGCTGGAGTGCTTCTAGGAAGGGTTTCCTTGCTATTAACAGGGTACACAAGACACAGACATGACTTTTTCTGTCTCTAGGCATGGATGTCTGCTTCTGATGTGACTAGAATGGCAACTGCCATTTTGAAAACATAAGAGGAGCCAGCATTAGAAAATAAGTTGGCTGGGCGGTGGTGCCTCACACCTGTAATTTCAGCACTTTGGGAGGCTGAGGTGGTAGGATTGCTTGAGCTCAGGAGTTTGAGACCAGCCTGGGGAACATAATGAGACCTCATCTCTACTAAAAGTTGGGAAAAAATTAGCCAGGCATGGTGGCATGAGGCTATAAATGCAGCTACTCAGAAGGCTGAAGCAGGAGGATTGTATAAGCCCAGGAGATGGATGCTGCAGTGAGCTGTGATTGTACCACTGCACTCCAGCCTGAGTGACAGAGTGAGACCCACTCTCAAAAAACAGGCAGCCAACTATAATGTGACAGGTCCCTCATCAGATTACTGAAGGGTGTGTGTCCACTGCTTGAACTTGGAAGGCTGGACTCTGAGCCAAGGCCATGAGGCCCAGCCAAGGAACAGGTGTTTCTGAGAACCTAAACATCATGGAGAGTATCTCAGAACCTGCCAAGAAAAACAGTCTCATTGCTCAAACACAGTAGGCAAAGAGCCAGAAAATTAAAGGCAGTTTGGAGATGGAAAGTAGCAGAGATCTCTAGAGCTGTCCTGCTGCTGCTCAGGAGCACCCTGTATGTAAGTCCTAATAAATTCATCTACTTGCCAATCGGCACTGTCTGAGTCACTTTTTGGTCTCTCAGCTCCCTCCCAGTTTGGGAGACCATTTTTCTATACAATCCTGGGCTTTTCTTGTAACAGTTGGTATCACAAACAGGATCTAAAAGACCAAAGGAAGATTTAGGAAGGGGTGTCTGCAGTGGGAATCCCAGGGTGGTCGACAGCATCCATGTGGGGTGAAATTGTCCAACTGCTCGACCTTTGTGGGCTATTGCTTGAGTACAGGGATGCTTAGAAAATTCCAGTGGGGAATAAACATGTAGTGCAAGGACCTAAGATGTTAAAGTACAATAAGGATAGCAAATGTGCTGTTGCTGTGGTTAGACTGGCTACTGAGAAATTGTTAAAGCAGGAAAAATAGATACAAAAGTTAAGGGAGGAGCTACAGTTAGAAAGGGACATGCGAGTATCCATGTCAGCCCTGGTTGGGGATTTGGTGGAGAAGGTAGATAAAAGGGAGGAAGGGTTGGAACTCCTGTGGCTTATGTTTCCAAAAACATGGGAAAGTTCAAAGGCATGCCAGGTTTTCTAGGACTCCAGCTGGTTACATATTATGACTCATCCTTGTGGACCTTTTTAAACTGATGGCCAAATTACAGCAAGAAAAATCCAGAGCTCAAATGTTTCACCTTCAATTACAGTTAATCAGATCTTCTGAAGCTCTCTATTTCTCTTTTCTTTTCTGCCTGCTTTGAATCTGTTGTTATTAAACTCCTGGTGTTGAAATAAAACTCACTGTTTATGGTACTGCTAATTCAAAGCCACTTGGGGATTTTGTTTTTCTTACACAGTTCAGAGAAATCTAACTAAAATGTAAATGTTGGAAACTCATTTGAAACTGAACAAAAAAAGGAGGTAAAAGAAGTTTTTTTAAAAAATCAAACTGCTATGAAAACTACTTTACCCAAAATTTTTGTCCACAGCCTTCATTGGATTACCTGTTAGGGCAAATAAAATTTAGCCATGTGAAGGGGTCCTAATTTTGTCAAAAATGATTTGGATCCAGTTATCTTTTATAGGCTGATGAGTTTATAATACTGTCTCATGGCTAAAGTTCTGAAGTAAAAGGTATTGGGTGTGTGCGTGTGTGCGCATATGTGTGCATGTATGAGTGTGTGAGAACATACATGTTTAAATATGTTTATATGTATGTACATGTGTTATATGTTATGTCTGACATGCTACCAACTTGGCTTATAAGTAAATGAATACTCATACATTAAGGTAAAGTCAAGTACCTTTTAAGGTTTTGTAAATTTAGTAATCTTTAATAAAAAAGCTGGATTTAAAATTATTCGTAAAATAAAATAGAAATGTCTTCAGAATTGTCAGCATACATTTTTGTCTGGGTTTACTGATTAGGTAAGTTTTATGTTTGCCTCTGCTAGATATTTTAAGATGTCAGAATTTGACATGAAAGTTATAAGACTGTAAACCCAGCCAAAACCAGAATGATTGTTGTGTGGGTTTTTTTGACAAATTTAATATAGTTGGTTCAGTGAAAGTAGCAAAATCTTCTAAATTATCAGCAAAATGCCCATGTGTTTAAGGTGTTTTTTTTTAAATTATTATACTTTAAGTTCCGGGGTACATGTGCAGAACATGCAGGTTTGTTACATAGGTATACACGTGCCATAGTGGTTTGCTGTACCCATTAACCCGTCATCTACATTAGGTATTTCGCCTAATGCTATCCCTCCCCGACAGGCCCCGGTGTTTCTCACTTATAAGTGGGGGTTGAACAAAGAGAACACATGGACACAGGAGGAGGGGGGAGGGGGGAACTTTAAGGTTTTTACTTAGGTGAACATCTTATATTTACAGGCTATAAAAATGGTTAACAGGAAAATAAGTTACAATAGTGGTGAGGTTTGTCTAATATCTGAGTTCTCATGAGTCATCCAGATAAACTGCTAAAAACGAATGAATTGAATAAATGTGAATGAGATAAATGCTTATAGGTGAACTCTTGTGTAATTTAAAATCTTAAAATGATTTTAGTTACTCAGTGAATGTCTGAGGGATTTCCAGTTGAAAAAAAAAATGTTATATAGAGGGCGTTGGTTGTACTTCTGTACCCATTAATGGGAAATAAAATCTGTTATGTGGGAGAAGCATTGGTGGACCTCTGTGAGTTGAATAAAAATAAGGACGGAGTCTGAAAAGAAATCAAGGAACAAAAAGGGGATGGGCCAGATGGGTCCCTGTACACTTGCCTTAGCCCAGGCGGGCAATGAAGATGAAATAATACTGCCTACCAGGAGAATATTCTGAGATCACCCAAACAATCCAGAAGTTATATAAGGTACGGATAGGCCAGAACCCCTATAACAGCCCTGTGTGGCCTCTGAAAAAGCCAAATGGCATCTGGAGAATGATGGTAGACTACCATGAGCTAAATGAGGTGGTGCCGCTTGTATCTGCTGCTATACCCAATATTGCTCAACTGCTACAGCAAGTAGTCCTTAAGCTGGGAAGTGTCCATGCTATGATTAACTTGCATTATGCCTTTTCCAGTATTCTTTTAGCAGAAGATTTACAAGACCAGTTTGCCTTCACTTGGGAGGGCCAATAATGGACTTTCCAGGTACTACCAAAAAGATACCTGCACAACCCCACCATCTGTCACAGTATAGTTGCATAGTACCTATATAGACTCACTTTGCCTGCCTCAGTCTGTGTTTCACTGTATTAATGATATCATGCTAACCTCAGAGTCTCTTGCAGATCTGGAGACTACCCTACAAACCACCTCGGATGGCCTAAAGGACAGGGGATGGGAAGCCAACCCCAAAAAGATACAGAGGCCCAGGATAGCCATCAAATTCCTGGGAGTTACCTGGTCAACTAAGATGTGAAACATACCTGGAGCTGTCATTGATAAGATAGTACAGCAACTTGTTCCCCAGACAGTAAAGCAACTGTAGGTTTTCCTAGGTTTACTGGGCTACTGGAGGATATTCATTCCTCATTTGGCACAAACCCTCAGCTCATTATATACCCTAATAAAGAAGGGTAAAAAATGGGACTGGACACACATAGAGCAAGAGCCATTTGACAAAGCAAAAATATTGGTGAAACAAGCCCAAGCACTAGAGGTCCCACTGCCACAGGATCCTTTTGTATTAGAAGTCACTAGAGATGCCACAAGGATGACTTAGGGTTTGTGGCAAAAGCAGCCAATGGGAATGGTAACTGTAGGGTTTTGGTCTCAATTATGTTTCTTTGTTTGTTTGTTTGTTTTGAGACGGAGTCTTGCTCTGTCACCCAGGCTGGAGTGCAGTGGCACACTCTCGGCTCAATGCAAGCTCCACCTCCCAGGTTCACGCCATTCTCCTGCCTCAGCCTCCCCAGAAGCTGGGACTACAGGCTCACGCTGCCACACCCAGCTAATTTTTTTTTGTATTTTTAGTAGAGACAGGGCTTCACTGTGTTAGACAGGATGTGGTCTCCATCTCCTGACCTTGTGATCCGCCTGCCTCGGCCTCCCAAAATCCTGGGATTACAGGCGTGAGCCACCACCTGGCCTGGTCTCAATTATGAAAGGGGGCAGAATCCTACTATACAGTCCTAGAGCAACAGCTATTAGCCGTGTATAGAGCATTGCAACAAGCAGAGGCCATCACCACCAGAAAGAAGACCACACAATAAAAACTGCCTACCCCATAAAAGGTGGGTGGAAGGCTTTCTAACCAAGCCTACCTCTGGGGTGGCACAATTACACACCCTGCAGAAATGGCATGCCTGTCTACAACAAAGGGGTGTCCTGTCTACTAATCCTTTAAGTCAGCTTCTACAGGAGGTGCCTGGACCCATCCACTTTGAACAAGTGGAGGGAGCCAAGATGGCAATAGAACCACCTACTGGGCCAATCATTGTATATAAGGGGACCCCACCAATACGCCCTAGGGCCTGGTACATTGATGAGTCTAGCAAAGGCACCTAACACCAATGGTCAATGGTCATGGCACAAATGGATACTGACACCATATAACTGTATAGGTACATCATAAGAGCAGCCACAGGGTGGGCCACAGCAAAGGCAGCAGGCATCTCCATCCTCTTTGTAAATATTCTAGCAGCTGTTCAGAACTGTGAGACCTACTCACAGCTGAGACCTAGAAGGGTTCCTTCTGCACTAAGTCACATACCTAAAGCCATACAACCTCCATAGGACTGACAAGTCAATTTTATTGGTCCTCTGCCCTGGAATGGTGGGGAAAGGCATACCTTAACCTCTGTGGACACAACAGTGGGGCTACTACAGGCCTTCCCAATAAAACATGCCACCCAGCTGGAGACCGTTAAGTGTCTCACTGCTCTTAGTGTCATATATGGCATGCTATGAAGAATATATAATGATCAGGGCTCCCATTCGTGGGCCACAATATCCAACACTGGGCATCAGAGCAAAACATAGACTGGAGGTTCCACTACCATATATCCCAACAGGGGCAGGACTCAGAAAAAAAAAAATGGCCTGTTAAAAACCCAATTACATGCACTGTCCCAGAATGGCTAAGTTTCTGGACTAAGAATCTCCCTGAAGCCATACAAATTTTAAATGAGTTACCCACTAACACACTTGGCATCACTCCCTATGAATGGGCCTGTAAAATATGCCCCGCAAACTCTCAGCGTTACCTCTGAGACACTGAGTCATGCTTCTGAAGTAGAAGCCATGCTGTGCTTCTAAGAACACCAGTGGATCTGCCAACTGGCGATGGCTACATGGACCTGAAGTTGAGCTGGAAAGTGCCCCTATACTGGACTGGTTTTATGATGCTGGAGGGTGAATGAAGACTGCCGGAGGATAGGTGATCCCAGCTGTATGTACCCTTAGAGGGAGGTCTGAGAGCCTTATGATATCAACATCAGCAGCACTGATACCTGCTGGAGTGGTCATAGTGCAGAGTGCATAGGCAAGGCTGGAAGCTTACCAATTGGCTACTATGCCCACTCTTAGAGAGGGAAGCCATGTGTGGTACTGTAAGCCCGAACTGAAGTCTGTGGCAGCCTCACTAATAGGGCCAATGGGAGAAAATATAGCAGTAATAATGTTACAAGGAGTGGCTATACCCTTGAGGGTCTCTGTTGAAGACCTATGTTTGCCTTGTTTCTGCTACCCATGGCAGCTGGTAATGTCTTCTGAACTAGGCTGTGACTACAACAGCAGCCAGCAACCAGTCCTATTGTGGGGTATGTGGATACCTCCCCCTGTTAAGTGGTAATAGTATGCCTTGGGATATTCTGCCTTTTGCCTGACAGAACTGGAGTGACTGGTTCAACAGCACCAATAAGGCAGCCCAGGCTCACTAAGGATTGTCTCTGCATGGAGGCCTGATTGCCAATGCAATGGAGACTCAAAGATATGTGCCATTAGGCCACAAAACAAGTCTCAATAAATTTAAGAAAATAAAAATCATATCAAGTACCTTCTCAGACTACAGTGAAATAAAACTGGAAAATAACTCCAAAAGGAACCCTCAAAATTATACAAATACATAGAGATTAAATAATCTGCTCTTGAATGATCTTTGGGTTAATGAAATCAAGATGGAAATTTAAAAATTCTTTGAACTGAACGACAGTGACACAACTTATCAAAACCTCTGGGATACAGCAAAAATGGTGCTAAGAGGAAAGTCATAGCATTAAATGCTTACATCAAAAAGTCTGAAAGAGCACAAATAGACAACCTAACATCATACCTCAAGAACTAGAGAAACAAGAAGCAAACCCAAACCCAGCAGAAAAAAAATTAACAAAGATCACAGCAGAAACTAAATGAAATTGAAACAAAAAAATACAAAAGACAGATGAAACAAAAAGCTATTTATTTGAAAAGATAAAATTGATAGACCATTAGTGAGATTAACTAAGTAAAGAAGAAAAAAGATCCAATAAGCTCAATTAGAAACAAAACAGAAGATATTACAACCAATACTACAGAAATACGAAAGATCATTCAAGGCTACTATGAACACCTTCATGTACACAAACTAGAAAGTCTAAAGGAGATGGATAAATTCCTGGAAATGTACAACCCTCCTGATTAAATCAGGAAGAAATAGAAACTGAACAGACCAATAACAAGCTGTGAGATTGAATCAGTGATTTTAAAATTGCCAAAAACTCCTTTCAGGACCAGATGGATTCATAGCCGAATTGTATCAGACATTCAAAGAAGAATTGGTACCAGTTCTATTGAAACTATTTCAAAAGATAGAGAAAGATGGAATCCTCCCCAAATCATTCTATGAAGGCAGTGTTACCCCAATACCAAAACCAGGAAAGGCCATAACAAAAAAAGAACACTACAGACCATTATCCCTGAGGATAATGGTCTGCGTTATCATCAAAGATGCAAAAAATCATAACAAAATACTAGCTCTCCAAATCAGCTTATCAAAAAGATAATATATCATGATGAAGTGGATTTCATACCAGGGATTCAGGGATGGTTTAACATATGCAAATCAATAAATGTAATATGACACATAAACAAAAATCATATGATCATCTCAGTAGGCACAGGAAAAGCACTTGATAAAATCCAGCATTCTTTTATGATAAAAACCCTAAAAAAATTGTCATAGATGGGACATACCTCAAAGTAATAAAAGCCATCTATGACACATCAACAGACAACATAATATCGAACAAGGAAAAGTTGAAAGCATTCCCCCAGAGAACTGGAACAAGACAAGAATACCCACTTTCGCCACTTCTACTCAACATAGTACTGGAAATCCTAGCCAGAGCAGTCAGACAAAAGAAAAATAAAGAGTATTCAAATTGGAAAAGAGGAAGTCAAACTGTTGCTGTTCGCCGTTAATACGACCATGTACCTAGAAAACCCTAAAGACTCATCCAAAAATCTCCTAGACCTGATAAATGAATTCAGTAAAGTTTCAGGATACAAAATCAATGTACACAAATCAGTAGCGCTGCTCTACACCAGTAATGACGAAAGTAAGAATCAAATCAAGTACTCAATCACTTTTACAACAGCTGCAAAAAATTAATTAAATAAAATACTTATGAACATACTTAACCAAGGAAGTGAAAGATCTCTACAAGAAAAACTACAAAACACTGCTGAAAGAAATCATAGATGACACAAACAAATGGAAACACATCCCATGCTCATGAATAGGTAGGATCAATATTGTGAACATGACCATACGTCCAAAAGCAATCTACACATTCAATGCAATTCCCATCAAAATACCATCATCATTCTTCAAAGAACTAGAAAAATATCCTAAAATTCATATGGAATCAAAAAAGAGCCCATATAGCCAAAGCAGTACTAAGAAAAAGAACGTATCTGGAAGCATCATAGTACCTGACTTCAAATTTTACTGTGAGGCTATAGTTACCAAAACAACGTGGTACTGCTATAAAAATAGGCATGTAGACCAATGGAACAGAATAGAGAACCCAGAAATAAAGCCAAATACTTATAACTAACTGGTCTTCGACAAAGCAAACAAAAACAAAGTGGGGAAAGGATACCCTATTCAATAAATGGTGCTGGGATAACTGGCAAGCCACATGTAGAAGAATGAAACTGGATCCTCATCTCTCACCTTATATCAAAATCAACTCAAGATGGATCAAAGACGTAAATCTAAGAACTGAAACCATAAAGATTGTAGAAGATAACATCAGAAAAATTCTTCTAGACATTGACTTAGGCAAAGAATTCATGACTAAGAATCTGAAAGCAAATGCAACGAAAACAAAAATAAATAAATGGGACCAGGCATGGTGGCTCATGCCTATAATCTCAGCACTTTGAGAGGCTGAGGCGGGTAGATTACTGGAGGTCAGGAGTTCAAGCCTGGCCAACATGGCGAAACCCTGTCTCTACTAAAAATACAGAAAATTAGCTGGGCATGGTGGCGTGTGCCTGTAGTCACTGAATAGACAATTAGACAATTCTTGAAAAAATATATACAGACAGCCAACAAACATATGAAAAAATGCTCAAAATCACTATAAGGGAAACACAGATCAAAACCACAGTGAGATACAACCTCATTCCTGCAAGAATGGTCATAATTTAAAATTTAAAAAAAAATAGATATTGGCTTGGATGTGGTAAAAAGGGAGCTCTTTCACGCTGCTGGTGGGAATGTAAACTAGTACAACCACTATGGAAAACAGTATGAATACCCTTTAAAGAACTAAAAGTAGAACTACCATTTGACCCAGCAATCCCACTACTGGGTGTTTACCCAAAGGAAAATAAGTCATTATATGAAAAAGACAAATGCACACGCATGTTTATAGCAGCACAATTCACAATTACAAAGATATGGAACCAAGCTAAATGCCCATCAATCAATGAGTGGATAAAGGAAATGTGGTATATATACACCATGGAATATTACTTGGCCATAAAACAGAACAAAATAATGGCCTTTGCAGCAACTTGGATGGAGTTGGGGGCCATTATTCCAAGTGAAGTAACTCAGCAATGGAAAACCAAATATTGTTATGTTCTCCCTTAAAAGTGAGAGTTAAGCAATGAGGATGCAAAGGCATAAGAATGATATAATGACCTTTGGGGACTCGGAGCAAATGGTCGGAAGGGTGAGCAATGAAAGGCTGCATGTTTGGTACAGTGTACTCTGCTCCAGTGACAGGTGCAGCGGAATCTCAGACATCACCACTAAAGAACTTATTCATGTAACAAAAAACCATCTGGTCCCCAAAAACTATTGAAATTTTTTAAAAGTTTTTTTTAAGCCACAAAAACCAATATGTACCCTTACAGACACTACCTGTTGTGCCTATATGCCTGATGAAGAGAACAGTGTCACAAATGTTTTAAATCATTTGTCAACTCAAATCCATTATATAACCTAATTAGGCTTCTTTGACTCATTCTCAAATTGGTTACACACCTTACCTACTCATTGAAGTTACATTTTGCTAACAGGCATCATAATTGTAGTTAGTTTCTGCTTTTTATGATGTTTTGTATACTGTAGATGTGGCTTGTACACACAAGCCATGGCTATACATTATAGGTCTGTATAGTTCTTCCCCTCATACCCCACTCAAGAACTTTCATGCAAGATTGGTGGGAAGAATATGAGAGCTGGGGAATGGGGTGGATTGTAGTGTGATGTGTCCCCACCAGGTTACTTAGAGTGTACGTCCACTGCTTGAACGGGGAAGGCTGGGCAGTGAGCCAAGACCATGATGCCCACTGGAGGAGCAGGTGTCTTACCAAGAAAAACAGTCTCATTGCTCAAACGCAGTAGGCAAAGAAGTTACAGAAAAATTGTTTAAAAGCAGTTTAGAGATGGGAGGTGGCATGGATCTCTAGAGCTGTCCTACTGCTGCCCAGAAGTGTCCTGTATAAGTCTCACAAACTCATCCACTCGCCGGGCTGGACTTACCTGAGTCATTCTTCGGTCTCTTGGTTCCCTTCCAGCTTGGGAGAACATTTTTCTATATAATCCTGGATTTTTTTCGTAACATCAACACACTGAAGATGGTAGAGTGCACCTTTGTCTTTTTGGCAAAGTCTTCTGGTTATTTTCCAATGTGTATTTCCCTTCTTTGTTTAGTATTAGACCCCAAAATTTTTGTTGTATACATGGTATGCAACAAATTTTTCATTGATAAAAATATTTATCAATGAGGTGGGACATGGTAAGTCAATGGTATTTGAGTGGAGATGATATGTGCACCTTCTGGATTGTACTCTTAGAGAGAATGGATATATTCACTTCTTCCCTTTTACCCTTCTGTATGGCTAGAATGAAAATGTGAATGCCCACGCTAGAGCAGCCATCATGGAACATATGATGGAAGCCCCGAGTGAAAGATGGAAGAAGGCATGAAGAACTTCCGTTCCTTCATTTTGTTGTTGTTGTTGTTGTTGTTGTTGTTTTGTTTTGTTTGAGATGGAGTCTCGCTCAGGCTGAAGTGCAGTGGTGTGATCTCGGCTCACTGTAACCTCCACCTCCTGGGTTCAAGCAATTCTCCTGCCTCAGTCTCCTGAATAGCTGGGACTACAGGTGCACGCCGCCCAGCCTGGCTAATTTTTTTTTGTATTTTTTAGTAGAGACGGGGTTTCACCGTGTTGCCCAGGCTGGTCTCGAACTCCTGAGCTCAGGCAATCTGCCCACCTTGGCCTCCCAAAGTGCTGGGATTACAGGTGTGAGCCACCATGGCCGGCCAGTTCCTTCATATTTTAAAGCCACAGTATTATCCCTGGATGACTTATGCTCAGGTTATTTTCATAAGACCAAAATAAATATTTGTCTTATTTTAGCCATTGTAATTTTTATAGCAGCCAAAGCTATATCCTAACTAGTATAGTCCGTGATACCACTGAACTGATGAATTGACCACCATAGAACCAATCTATCTTTAAACAAATTGTTGTGTGAATGTAAATGTCATTTTTTGGTTAAGCCATTTTGAGTTACCACCAAAAGTATTCTAATTGACATAAATATTTTTCTAAGATTGCTATTTATAGAGGGAAGGAGCAAACTGAACCATCAACTATTGAGAAACTTCTGATTGAGGGACCCCTTTACTTATGATGGAGGAAAATGAGCATGGTGAAAGAACCAAAAAAGAATTGAGGATACAGGGGGAAGAGAATAGTTTGTGGAGTAACATCCCAGAAGAGTCAAGAAGAGAGAGGATTTAAAGTACTAAAGTTCAAATGGAGTAATACCTTTTCTTCTTTTATTCTGATTTAAAATGAACTTGACCTTTGACTTTTAAAAAACATTTGTATTGAGACATAATTCACATACCAGACAATTCACCAGCTTAGATTTTACAATTCAGTGGAGTTTTTTGTTTTGTTTCATTTTTTGAGACAGAGTCTTGCTCTGTCATCTAGGCTAAAGTGCAGTGGCCTGAATCCTTGAACTCCTAGGCTGGAGGGATCCTCCCACCTCAGCCTCTTGAGTAGCTGGGACTACAGGTGCTCATCACCGCACGTGGCTAGTTTTTCTTCTTCTTCTTTTTTGTTTTTTAATAGAGATGGGGTCTTTCTATGTTATACAGGCTGGTCTCGAACTCCTGGCCTCAAGTGATCCTCCCACCTCAGCTTCCCAACGTGCTGGGATTACAGGCATGAGTCACTGCACTCAGCCTAATCCAGTGGCTTTTAGTATACCCAAAGAGTTGTGCAAAGTTGATTTCATGATGAATTCTAAAACATTTTCATTGCCCCCCAAAGAAACCTCATACTCATTAGCAGTCACTCTCCAATTTCTCCCCAACCTCCCACTCCTTTCCTCCATCCCTAAGAAACAATTAATGTACTTTCTGCCTCTTTAGATTTACCTATTCTATAAATTTCATGTAAATGGAATCATATAATATGTGGTCTTTGTGGCTGGCTACTTTCATTTACTATAATGTTTTCAAGGTCCATCCATGTTGTAGCATATATTGGTACTCAGTAACTTTTTATGACCAAATAATGTTCTAGTATATGGACATACTACTTTTTGTTTATTCATTCAGTAGTTATTTGGCACTGGGATTGTTTCCACCTTTTGGCTATTATGAATAATGCTGCTATGGATATTCCTGTACAAGTTTTTTTGTGAACATATATTGTAATTTCTTTAGAGTATATATCTGGGAGTGCTAATGTATATGGTAATTCTATGTTTAACTTTTTGAGGAACTGCCAGACTTTTTCCCAAAGTGGCTGCACCATTTATGTTTCCATCAGCAGTTTATGAGGGTGCCAATTTCTCCACATCCTCACCAACACTTGTTATTATCTTTTTGATTATAGTCATCATGGTAAGCATTTTTAAACTTATTCTGGAGCAAGTGAAACATTACTGTTCTAAGACTCAGAGTTATATAAAAGCATTACACTTAGAGAAATATCAGTCCCCCTAGTCCCTACTAACCTCTTACCATTCTTCCATTATTTCTACTCTATTCCCACCCATCTCCCACAGGTGACCAATCTCATTGGTTTCTGGTTTATTCTTGCTGTAGTTATTTTTCACAGATGAATGGATACTTTGTTTCATATCCTTTTCTCTTTCCAGGACTGGTGTACTATTTGCACTTTTTCCTTCTCATTTAACATTGTATTCTGGAAATCACTCTGTATTAGCTTATAAAGATCTTCTATATTCTTTTTCACACCTATGTAACATTTTATTGCATATATGTATTATAATGTATTCAACTACTCATCTATAGATGGGCATTTAGGTTGTTTCCAGCATTTTACAATAACAAAAAGTACTGTAATAAATAACCACATATGTTTATATTTTCATAGTATTGAAGATATTTCTTCAGAGTAGATTAAACTTATGATTTAAAAAATGTGTTCTAGCAATATCCACTGAAAGGGTCTAGAAACAGTGATACTTCAGCCAGCAATGAGCGCAACTAGCACCCACGTCTTGGTTTCTAAACATCTTTGGGAGTCAGAGCATCTTGGAGAAATGGCTATTTTAGTTCTAAGGGAAAATAAAAAGGACTCCTGAAACATTTTTTTGTACCAGAATACAGGGAACTGCTCAAAGACAAAAAGGGACAATGTTAAAAGGACACATGAGCTGACCCTCGGCCAAATTTAGGGCAATTTAAGCATTAAAAAGAATGGTGATGCATAACACAATTTTAAAAAAAAGTTTCCACTAATTTATAGTGCGACTTAACATAGAAAAGGTTGGAGAGGGAATGCCAGCTACTTAATTTAAAAGACATGACATCGAGAGGCTGAGGTGGGCAGATCGCTTGAGCTCATGAGTTTGAGACCAGCCTGGGCAACGTGGAGAAACCCCGTCTCTACATACAAAAACAGCCAGGTGTGCTGGCGACAGCCAGTAATCCCAGCTACTTGAGAGGCTGAGGCATGAGAGTCGCTTGAACCTGGGAGGCGGAGGTTATAGTGAGCTGAGGTCACGCCACTGCACTCCAGCCTGGGCGACAGAGGGAGACTCTGTCTGGAAAACAAACAAACAAACAAACAAACAAAATACAATTATTTTAAAGTCTCCATTTAAAAATCACTAAAATGAAATTGATTCAGGCAAGGATCAATGAATGCTAAAATCAATGGATGAAAAGTTATTGGCCAACAGTACAAAAAGTCTTATACAGAGAGCTATTTATTTAAGCATTTTTTTGTGTGTGTGATTCACACAGTCTCGAAGTATTCACCTGCAGATTACTTACTAATTATAAAGGCAACAGTTTCTTAAAAAATTAATTTCTTTTTCAATTAGGCATAGGTGTTGCATTGTATAAATTTTTCCTTTTTGTGTGTGTAATCTATTGTACTCTGAAAAGTGGGATTCATATGAAAGGGATTTTCAGGCTGGAATATAAGCTGAGAATGATAGTAAAGGAATATAAGAAGAAAAGCAGACCACACTTCTTTTTTGTTCTATGAACTTGGTTTATAGGTACAGGGATGAGATAATGTCTTCCCGTGTTGTTTCATTAATGTGATTTCAACTCTGTTGAGCACAGACCTCTTTAAAACCATGGTGTAAACTCGATTACGGTGTTCACAGCTCTGCGGTCACTAGAACCAGTAACTGAAATATAATGCATAAGATTTGGCAGTGATGGGGGAGTTTATTTTCAGATATGTTGATGTTGAAATGTCCGGAGGAAAACAATGTGAGGATAACCTTAGGCAGTTATAAACACACCTCTGGTATGATGTCCTCTCTTCTAGAGGGCAGAAGACTAGAAGTATAGATTTGGGAGTCATCCGCATGGAGGTCCTGTCTGAAGCCATCAAAGTAAATTACATTGAGAGAGTGTAGCGTGAGGAGTTGCTTACGATTAGGAATTAGCAGAGATCGTGGATCTGGTAATTACGAGGCTGGCAGTGATCTCCTAAGAACCGATCAGTAGAGAGTGTGGGTAACAACCAAATGGCAGGAGGAAACTGTAAGGGACGGGATGATGGTATCTTACGGTTGAGGTAGTATAAAGGGAGAGTGTTTCCAGGTTACTGAAAACAACTAAGTTTGTAGCAGAGAGAAAGAAAGCAGTGAAAAGGGAAAGATTGAAAATATTTTTTATTTTTTTTCTTTTCCCTTCAAAATTGTCTGCAACCTTTATGGCTGCCAGGGCCCACCCAGACTATGTAGTATGATTTCAGCTCAAATAATTGCTATTGGACTATCAGTCTGGACCTTATCTTTGCAAATCTAGTGGGAAATTTTACCCAGTGGATATTGACTTACAGATTACAATGAATCTACAGCTTTCATTTATCTTGATCTTCTTGATATAAATTTTGCTATTCTAATTTTAAGACAAACTACTCAGTATACATATACAAAAATGCATAATACCCTCTTTACTAACATGACCTTGCTTTTAAAATGGAAAAAAAAATGGGTGCCTGGTAGATAAATGCACATTATTTTAGCTACTTTGGCTATACGAATGTTGCCAGCTTGTTTGTGCTAATGTATAACCGTGCTTGAAACAGGTATTTGAATATCCAGAATCATGCAGTATATCGGTTTGTGTATTTCTGATAATGCTGTTAAATTCTTTGAGAGTGGGTGCGAGGGGGTGCTGTTTATTTGTGTGCGTTTTCCGTTGAAAATGTTGCAGTACATGGTCTATCACTGTCTTCACGCTCTGGGGGTGGGCTGAGGTAGGGAGGGTGTGACGCTGGTATTTGTGTGAACTCGGGCTTGTGATGCTGAGCTTGGTTCATCTGCTTTCTCCTCCCTTTTCCTCCCCACTCCTTCCCACCAGCGCCACAGCAACATCCTCAGAGTCTGAGCGAACTGCGCCCAGCGCGGGCACGGAGCCTCCCACCGCCAGCAACCTGCGGCCCCGGAGAAGGCAGCGAGCGCAGTGACAGCGCCTCACCGCCACCAGGTCCTGGACCACCATGGCCAAGAACCGCAGGGACAGAAACAGTTGGGGTGAGTAGCAAATGAGAACTTATGCAGCCAGCACGGGGTCTGGCCCTCCGCTTTCTGCTTCTGGAGACAGGGAGGGCCAAGGACTGCTCGGTGCCTGCGTCCACGGCTGGGAGACGGGCCGTAGACGAGCTGCTCCCTGTTTGGGCGGAGGAACCATGGCCGAGCGGTACCCGCGTCACCGAATCGCGCTGTAGGGGCGAGGGCTGCAGCTTCGCGCAGGCCGGGCCTCCAGCTCCTTCTTCCCCACCCCCCTGCCGCCTCCTCCCAGCATTTGGACAGCACCCACCAGGCGCCTCCGGGGACTTGTGGTTCTGCCTTAGCGATCAGTTGGGAGGAAGGCTATGGGGGTGGGCAGGGGGCTGTTGTTACTCGGCCCCAGAGGGGCGATGGGTCGGGGATCTAGAGCAGGCCAAGCCCCAACCCCCTCCCCGGGAGCCGCCAACTCGCTGGCCCTGCAGGGCGCGGGCTCCCGGCGGCGGGCGGCGCGCTGGAACAATGAGGCGGAGCGCGCGGGGTTCCCGACGGACCGTAGCAGACCCGAGCAACGGGGAGAAGGGCCACCCTCTTGAGAATTCCTGAGCACTGCAGTACTCCTCTTAATTTGGGGGGTAGGTGGAGAAATTGGGGAAGAAGGGGAGCAAAGTTGTGGTTTCCAGCCTTCTGCCCCACCCCGACGCGGTACCCCATTCAGACCAGCCCCAAGGGTGGCTTTGTTCTTTGATTTTACCTTTTGGAGACATTGGGCTCATGATTCAGCACCAGGCCGAGGGGAGGGGAAAGGAGAGGCGAGACCCAGTATGTTCACACCGCGAGTGGGTGGGCGGTGCTCACGCAGGCGGAGAAGAACGGGCGCAGCGATGCGGGAGAAATCGCGGCCCCGCCCGCTTTGCTGCTCCAGACCTAGTTCTGGACGGTTAGTGTGGGCAGGCTGGGCGTCTTTTTGTCGTAGGTTCCCGATTTCTTGCAGTCACAGTGCTAAACTCACCAGCATCTTAGAAACGAAAGCTCTCTAAGGCATTTATTTTATTATCTGAACCAGAGAGTGTCTCAGGCTACTGTGGCTTGGTGGGTAAAGAAATATTTTGTTCATCAGCTTGTTATTTGGAAATTGTTATTTGGAAATAACAGTTGTTATTATTTGAAAAGTTCAGAGCTGCTTGATTCTCTTCCACATCTCAGTGAGAGCTCTTCTATAACTGTTTATTTGACCAAGAGGCACAAATGTAAATTTTAATTAGTTATTTCAGTTTACTTTAATGAAAAGACCGTGTATCTCCTTGCCTCTGATTGTTCTAATGGTCACAGGATCCGGTAGGCAAGGTTTACATTTGGGAGATTAGCCAAGGTTTGTGGTAGGCATGGAGAGTTGGAGCGGAGAGGTCTGTCATGACTTGGCTGAGTTTAAGAGAAAGTGGTTCCATTTTCTGAGATCATGAAACTTCAGTTTTAACAGATCTGACTATTGCGATACGTTTTATTTGCTTCTTCTGAAATTTAAGTAAGCATTTGCAGTGTATCCCCATTTCCACCCGTTCTCTTGGCCTCTAGAGTAGGAATTTATTGAACACACAGAGTTAGGGTGCATATATTCAAGTCACTTTTGTTCTCAATCTCCATGAGTTGTTGTCTCCACCCTATTAACAGAGGCATGCGAAAATGTATTCTGAGGATTAAAATTTTTCTCCTTCATGAAGTTTTGGATCATTATTGCGCAGAATTTCCTTTGGTTATAAACTTTTCTTTTTTTTTTTTTTTCTGAGACGGAGTCTCGCTCTGTCGCCCAGGCTGGAGTGCAGTGATGCCATCTCAGCTCACTGCAAGCTCCACCTCCTGGGTTCACACCATTCTCCTGCCTCAGCCTCCGGAGTAGCTGGGACTACAGGTGCCCACCACCACTCCCGGCTAATGTTTTTGTATTTTTAGTAGAGAAGGGGTTTCACCATGTTAGCCAGGATGGTCTCGATCTCCTGACCTCGTGATCCGCCCGCCTCGGCCTCCCAAAGTGCTGGGATTACAGGCGTGAGCCACCACGCCCGGTCTTATAAACTTCTTAGGTAGTGGAAGTTTTTTCCTCTTGGGAACATGGTTCTCACATCGGGTTTTCATAAAAATCACACAGAGACTTATTAGAAATGCAGACTCTCCCATCTTCTAGCCAGAGCTTTGGAATCAACAGATCTGAAAGAGGGCCTAGGAATCTGCCTTTTAATTAGCATTTTAGGTGATTGGGAAGCAGATGGTCTTTAGGTGTTATTTTGAGAAATACTACCTTGGATTATTTACATTTGATAGAAACATCCCAGATAGTTTACCCAGAAATTATCAGGAAAGTTTCAACTGAAGGGATGGATTAAGAAAAGAAATACTAGAATCACTATAGTGTTCACTGGAAATTATTATAGAAAAGAAATAGTGGAATTCTGGACTCTTACCTTGATGTTCTGTGGAAATGCTTTACTACTCAGATTTTTCTTTGCTGTAAAGAATATATGACATAAATGACTTAGAAAATGTAGTAGATGGAGTAGGAGATAGAGGTTTTGGCGAAGATGTTAGCCCTGTCAGTCTTAATTCCATTTTATTACCAGTATCTAGTAGAATGACTAACACATAGTAGGCATTTAGTAACAGCAATAGTAGCCAACATCATTAAGCTAATGTCATATGAAATAGATGCTGTAATCCTCATTTTACATGTTAAAAGGTATAGCTAGTAGATGATTGACCCAGGATTCCTGCTCTGGCAGTTTGAATTCAGATTCCCTTATCTTCTATTCTATCTCTTTGTTGAATGGTTAATACCTTCTGTATTATATTATAGAACTACAGTTTCAATGCCTATTCATCTGCATTATTGCATTTGATCTTCAACCTCTTAAGTAATTATGTGTCTTAGGGCATATCACTATTTTGCAGATAAAAAAACTAACTCAGAGGTGAGTTAAATGATTTGGTGAAAGTCACATATTTGGTAAGTAAAAGGACTGAAATTAGAACCTGGGGTTTTTTCCTAATTTATTTTCTATAACATGATATTGTGGAATGTTTTTATGGAGAGAATGGGGTGGGGTGTGAAGATAATACAGAAAACAGATCCTCGTAGTAGACAGAGGTCTCTCATGAGAAAAATCTTATGAGAGCTTAAAAAATAAGCCAGTCGGCCGGGTATGGTGGCTCACGCTTGTAATCCCAGCACTTTGGGAGGCCAAGGCGGGTGGATCACAAGGTCAGGAGATCAAGACCATCCTGGCT
>NW_012106475.1:6166014-6184860 GCF_000951045.1 Mandrillus leucophaeus | reverse complement strand
AAAAAAAAAAAAAACAGCGAATTGGCCTTATCTAGCTAAGTAAGTATTTTTCAGACAAGTTAGAAAGAAAAAGGCATCAAGGTAGACAATCCAGAATGGGAAAATACGGTGATTTCCAAGAAAAGGGCAAGAAAGATATTTGCAAAATCAGCCTGAGAGCTAAAATTTAGATAAGGAACCTAAGGACCATATAACAGGTGTTTTTATCTTAGTAGCTAGAGACCTGTAGGTCTTACAGGGACCATGAAAGCTAGACAGCAGAAAAGCATCTCTGCTGACTACTAGAATTGAGGGTGATGTTTGAAGACCATACTCAGAGATAAAACTGGGAAGCAAGTCTGAGTAGAACTGAGCATCCTACCACCTGTACCTAAATCTACCCTTAAGATGTTTGAATAAATTTAAGCATATGCAAGTCAATTCTTCCAAAATAGGCATTAGTATTATTATGAATCATTTGAATGTATAAGGGATCTGAGATTCAGAGAGCGTAAGTGACTTGCCAGAGGTACCATAGTTTCTAGGTTATAAATCTAGTATTCAAATTCAGGGTTGTTTGCTTCTACAGTCCATGTGATGAGGGCAAGGACTAGTATGCCAAAAGGTACCACAACAAGCTTATCTAGGATTAAGCTGATATAAGAAATCGATGCTCTATAAATGTGATCACTTGGACTAGAGAAGTAGGCAAAGAATGTGCTAGTGTGGAAAATAAAGGGGACAGGTAAGTGTCAGAAACAGTAGCCCAGAAAGCAGTCTTTCACTGCTGGGTTAGAGCTTAAGTACTACCAGAAACAAAACAGAAATGCATACTTTGTTTGTTTGTTTTTGTCAAAGTTGCTTAAAAACTTGGGATACCACCTGGGAATTTGAGTTTTCTACAATGTGACAGAAACAGAGAGTGCGAAATTGCTTTAGAAAAATAGTATTTGCGCTAGGCGGGGCGTGGTGGCTCACGCCTGTAATCCCAGCACTTTGGGAGACTGAGGCGGGCAGATCAGGAGGTCAGGAGATGGAGACCATCCTGGTGAAACCCCATCTCTACTAAAAATACAAAAAATTAGCCAGGCGTGGTGGCATACACTTGTAATCCCAGCTACTTGGGAGGCTGAGGCAGGAGAATCACCTGAACGCTGGAGGCAGAGGTTGCAGTGAGCCAAGATCGCGTCACTGCACGGGCGACAGAGCGAGATTCTGTCTCAAAAAAAAAAAAGAAGAAGAAGAAAAATAGTATTTGCACTAAAGTGCAGCTTTGACTGCCTTTAAAAATCACTATCTTGGCTTCATAGTAAGTGTAGGAAATGCCCAGTTGTTGAAAAGGCGTTTGTGGAAAATTAATTTTTAGGTTTCTGGTTTTGAGGAAAGATTTAAAACAATCTTGAGTGTGCTATAGTTACCTCATGATATTCTTTCTTTTCCAGTTGGCTACATTCTATTTTTCTTGAAATGAGACTGTTTGTCCCTTTTTACCTACCTCATCTTCTATATACCTAATTCTCTTAAAACAATATAAAATTTCTCCTGGGTCTTGGCTGGACACAGTGGCTCATGCCTATAATCCCAGTACTTTGGGAGGCCGAGGTGGATGGATCACCTGAGGTCAGGAGTTTGAGACCAGCCTGGCTAACACGGTAAAACTCTGTCTTTACTAAAAATATTAAAAAATCGGCTGGGTGTGGTGGCGGGTGCCTGTAGTCCCAGCTACTCAAGAGGCTGAGGCAGGAGAATGGCGTGAACCCAGGAGACGGAGGTTGCAGTGAGCCGAGACTGCACTACTGCACTCCGGCCTGAGTCACAGAGTGAGACTGCGTCTCAAAATCAATCAATCAATCAATCAATCAATCAATCAATCAAACAAAACCACCCCAAAATAGCTGGGCATGGTGGTGCACACCTGTAATCCCAGCTACTAGGGAGGCTGAGGCAGGAGGATCACTTGAACCCGGGAGGCGGAGGTTGCAGTGAACTGAGATTGCACCGCTGTACTCCAGCCTGGGTGACAGAACGAGACTTCATCTCAAAAAAAAAAATAATTTTCTACTGGGTCATACATGTACTGTGTGATGTGTACTGTATATAAGACATGTACTGTACATTTTCCTTCCCTACATTTTTTAACTTAAGTTGCCTTCCCTGCATCTTTTAAATTTACTTTTCCTATAGATATATATTTTTTATACTTAACATCTACTTACCTTGTCTTGATGACTCATGGGTTACACCTTTGTTCCATTTCAGACTCTGCAGCCTTTATTATCTTTACAATCAGTGACTACACTGTAGGCAGAACCTATGATCACCAGGGAAATAATCCACCGTGTGGTACTTCCAGTAATAAAAAAAAGATTTTAGATTTAGAGGGTCTTCCTCTTTTACATAAAAATTCTTATGAAACATATGTATACAAAAGAACACATAAAACATATGTGTTCAGTTTTTTAAAAAGAATGAGCACCTGTGACCCCCAGCCAAAGAAATGGAACATTATCAATATTTTGTCACACCTTGTATGCCTCTCCTTAAGGACAACCTGTTTTGTTTTGGTTTTGAGACAGAGTCTCGCTCTGTCGCCCAGGCTGGAGTGCAATGGTGCAATGTCAGCTCACTGCAATCTCTGCCTCCCAGGTTCAAGCAATTCTCCTGCCTCAGCCTCCCGAGTAACTGGGATTACAGGTGCCCACCACCATGCCCGGCTAATTTTTGTATTTTTAGTAGAGATGGGGTTTTCCCAGGTTGGTCAGGCTGGTCTCAAACTCCTGACCTCAGGTGATCCACCCACCTCAGCCCCAAAAAGTGCTGGGATTACAGGTGTGAGCCACTGCACCCGGCCAGCACAACCTGTTCTTATCCCTCTCCAAAAGTAAACACTTACATTAATTTGAAGTTTCTAATTCGCTTGATAATTTTTACAGTTTAGCTATAAATAAATATATATCCCTAAAAAATACACTATTTCGTTTTACATTTGAAGTGCCTAAAATAAAGAGAATCTGGGGTGTGCAATTTTCCACAAGATATTTTGTTTACTCCACATCCTTACCCATAGTTGGTATTGATAGATCTGAAATGATATCTCATTGTAGTTTCAGTCTGCATTTTACTGATTACCAGTGAGGCGTGAGCATATATTTATTGTCCATTCATATTCCCTCCTCAGTGTCTGTTTGCCCTTTGCCCATTTTAAAATTAGGTTATCTTTTCTTCTTGCTTTGTAGGAGTTGTATACATATTTTTCATGTAAGTCCTTTGCTGATTGTCTTATAGATATCTTTTACCATTTTGTGCATGACTTTGATCTCTACAGTGTATTTTAACAAATAGATATTATGTGTTTAAGTGTAGTCCATTTAAACAATATTTTCCTTTATGGCTTGTACTTTTTATATTTTTAAAAATATCTTCTCTTACCTCAAAGTTGTAAAATAGTCTTTTATATTATCTGGTTTAAAAATTTTACACTTCACTTTTTATCAGGTTTTAAAATTTGTGGTAAAGTACATATAACATAAATTTTACCATCATAACCATTTTTAAATGTACAGTTCCGTGATACTAGTACACAAATAAAATATTGTTGTGTAGCTATCACCACTGTCTATTTCCCGAACTCTTCATCTTGCAAAACTGAAACTCTGTGCCCATTAAACAGTAACTCCTCATCCCTCCTTCTCATGGCTACTAGCAGCCACCATTCTACTTCCTTTAACTATGATTTTGACTACCCTGTGTAACTCACCTTAGTGGAATGATACAGTTTTCATTTTGTGACTGGCTTATTTCACATAGCCAAATGTCCTCAAGTTTCATCCATATTATAGAATATATCACAACTTCCTTCTTTTTTAAGGCTGAATAGCATTCCATTGTAAGTATATACCACATTTCTTAATCCATTCATCTGTTGACAGACACTGGGTTGCTTTCACATTTTAGCTATTGTGAATAATGCTTCCATGAACATGGTGTACAAGTATACCTTTGGGACCCTGCTGTCAATACTTTTGGGTATATACCCAGAAGTGGAATTGCTGGATCTTATTATGGTAATTCTATTTTTAATATTTTGAGGAACTGCCAAACTGTTTTCCACAGAGGCTGTACTATTTTGTGTTCTTATCAACAGTGCACACATGTTTAAATTTTTTCACATCTTCGCCAACACTTGTTATGTTCTGTTTTTTAAAAAAATAGTTGTCATTCTAATGGATGTGATGTGATATCTCATTGTAGTTTTGATTTGCAATTAATATTATGATTTCTCTTGTGATTTTTTTCTTTGATCCTTTGTTAAGAGTGTGTTGTTTAATTGTCACAAATTTGTGAATTTTCCAATTTTCATTCTGTTGCTAATTTCCAACTTCATCTCATTGTGATTGAAGAAAATATCTAGTATTATATCTATCTTTTAAAAATGTATTGAGATTTAATATGTGGCCTCCCTTATAGTCTATCTGGAGAATGTTCCAGGTACACATGAGAAAAATGTGTATTCTATTGTTGTTGGCTAGAGTGTCTGTATTTGTCTGTTAGGTTTAGTTGGCATATTGTGTGGTTCAAGTTCTCTATTTCTTTGCACGTCTTTATTTCCTTTTTGTTTGTTTGTTTTATCCATTGTTGAGAATAGGATATTGAAGCCTCCAACTATTAGTATAGAACCATTTCTTCTTTCAATTCTGTCAACTTTGCTTCACATATTTTGATACAGTGTTCCTAGGTATATAGATTTTTGTTATTGCTATATATTCAAATGCTGTATTAAAACTTTTATTAGTATATGACTTCCTAGCCAGGTATGGTGGTATGTAGTCCCAGCTATTCCAGAGGCTGAGGCAGGAGGATTGCTTGAGCCCAGGAGTTTGAGGCTGTAATGTGCTATGATTTTGCCTGTGACTAGCCACTATACTCCAGCCTGGACAACATAACAAGATACTGTCTCTAAAGAAAAACCAGTTCTTGTTTTTTGTTAACTTTTTTGATTTTTTAAAGGCTATCTTTTCTGATATTAGTATTACCACCTCTACTCTCTTTTGGTTTATATTTACATGGAATATCTTTTTCCACCCTACCACTTTCAATCTGCTTGTGTCTTTGGATCTAAAGCAAAGCTCTTATAGACAGCATATAGTTGGATCATGTTTTTAAATTCATTATGCCAATCTCTATCTTTTGATTGGAGGGTTTATATCTGTTTACATTTAAAGTAATTACTAATAAGGTGTGACTTCTTTTGTTTGTTTTGCTGTTTGTTTTCTGTGTGTCTTACAGCTTTTTTGTCTCTCATTTCCTGCATTACTGCACATTACCCTCTGTTGTGTTCAGTTGATTTTTATAGTGTAATGTTTTAATTCCCTTATCATTTCCCTTCTAGCTTTTTTTATGGTTACCATGGAGATTATATTTAACATTCTGAAGTTGTAACACTCTAATTTGAATGTATATTAGTTTAATTTTAATAACATACAAAAATTCTTCTCCTTTACATGTCCATCCTCACCCCTTTCAGTTTTTGGTATCATAAAATTATACATATTATGTGTCCAAAAAACATAAACTAGTAACTGTTTTTTAAAATGCACTAGTTTCTCAACTGGACATGGTGACTCATGGCTATAATCCCAGCAGTTTGTGAGGATGAAGTGGGAGGACTGCTTGAGCCCTGGAGTTCAAGACCAGGAGTTCAGGTCAACATGGCAAAACCCTGTCTCCAAAAAAAAAAAAAAAAAAAAAAAAAAAGCAAAAATTATCCAGGCGTGGTGGTGCATGCCTGTAGCCCCAGCTGTTCAGGAGGCTGAAGCAGGAGAATCACTTGGGCCCAGGAAGTTGAGGCTGCATTGAGCCATGATCATGCCACTGCATTCTAGCTTGGGAAACAGAGAAAGACTCTGTCGGGAAAAAAAAAAAAAAAGAATACATTAGTTTCTTAAATTATATAGAAAAGAAAATGTGGAATTACAGACCAAAATTACAATTATTATTATAGTAGCTTTTAGACTTATAATTATTTTTTAAAAGTATTAGTCTCTTAAATCATATGGAATACCAAAGATGAAGCTACAAACTATTATTAAAATAATACTACCTTTAATAATTGCCCATATATTTACCTTTACTGAGATTTTTATTTTGTCATATGGCTTTAAGTTACTGTGTAGTGTCCTTTCATTTCAACATGCAGAACTCACTACCTTTAGCTTTTGTTTATCTGGGGATATCTTAATTTCTTCCTCATTTTTGAGGGACAGAGCTGCTGGATATAGGATTTTTAGTTCACAGGTTTTTTTTCTTTCAGTGCTTAGACTATGTCTGCCCACTGCTCTTTTGCTTCCAAAGTTTCTGATGCGAAATTTGCTGACAAATCTTGTTAATAATCCCTTCTATGTGATGTGTCACTTCTCTCTTGTTGTTTTCAAATTTTTCTTTGTCTTTGGCTTTTGACAGTTTGATTATAATGGGTCTCAATGTGGGTCTCTGAGTTCATCCTACTTGGAATTTGTTGAACTTCTCAGATGTCTGTCTTTCATCGAACTTGGGAAGTTTTCAGCTGTTATTCTACAAATAATCTCTCTGCCACTTTCTCTTTCTTTTCTTCTTCTGAAACTATTACAGTGTGTGTGTTGGTTTATTTGATGGTGTCCCACAGGTTCCTTAAGCTGTTTTCAGTTTTCTTCAATCTTTTTTCTTTCTATTCTTCAATGACTTGATAATTTCTATTTTCCTAATCTTCAAGTTTGCTGATTTTTTTTATCTGCTCAAATCTGTCTTTGACTCCCTCTAGTGAATTTTTCATTTCAATTATTATATTTTTAAGCTTCTTTTTTTCTTCTTTTAAAGACAGGGTCTCACTCTGTTGCCCAGGCTGGAGTATAGTGGTATGATCAAAACTCACTGCAGTCTCAAAATCCTGGCCACAAATGATCCTCTCACTTCACCTTCCCAAAGTGTTTAAGTTACAGGCATGAACCATCTTGCTCAGTGTGGAATTTATTTTTGGTTTACTTTTAGGTTTCCTATCTTTTTACTGAAATTTCTATTTTGTTTGTATGTCATTTTTCTTGACTTTCTGCATGTCTTCTGCTGGTTCTTTTAGTATTTATAAGACAGTGGTTTTAAAGTAATTATTGAGTAGGGCTGCCATGTTGTCTTTCTCTAGGACAGTTTCTGTTTTATTTTTTCCCCCTTAAATGGCTAGTACTTTCTTATTTCTTTGTATACTTTGTGATTTGTTGAAAACTAGACATTTGAAACTAATAATGTGGTAACTCTGGAAGTCAGAATTTCTCTCTTTCCCAGGGTTTGCTATTTTTTCTTTTTGTTTTAATTGTTGTAGGATGTCTCCATGTCAAGGATCAGCCTGACATGTAAACTTAAGATCTTCATGGTCTTTCCTGAGCCTATGCCTTTCCCTGGGCATATGCGGTAACTAATTTCCCCTGTGTATGCAGTTGTTTTTGAATGTCCTAGTCTTTAGTGTCTGGTTTCCAAAAGGGGGGAAAAAGAAAAATGAAGGGGTAGTTAAAGGAACCTGCCCTTTAAGTCCCCTGAAAGTCGCTTGAGCTAGAGTGGGTGGGGCTTCCAACAATGAGAGGTGGGGTGTGCAACAAGGACAACTCACCTGTATCTGCACCTCCATGATCAGAAGCAGCAAATTATCAATCAGAATACAGATCTCCAAATTTTGGAAGACAGGGTTCTTTTTCCCACCTTGGGTCCCACAACCTGCATTCAAGCTGCTCCAGGAACACATGTATGGCTGCATATGCCATGAGACTGGGAGATATGGGATGTGTAGCTCCTGCTGAGCTAAGAGCTAAAATTGACTGAAATTAACTGCAATTTATGTCCAAGCTTATCCCTGGAAGTTTCAAGTCTTCAATGGATTCCAGAGTTCTTCTCAGAACTCTTCCCAGTCTCACTTCATCAGATTAAGACTTCATCAGATTTCTCCTTTATTCATAATTATTAGTTTTTAAAAATCATCACTGGATATTGAATTTTAACAAATGCCTTTCCTGCATTCATTCAAATAATTATATGGTTTTTTTTTTCTAGTTTGTTAATATGTTTAATTAGATTAATAGATCTTTTATGTTGAAGTGATCTTGCATTTCTAGAAATCCGGGATAGTCATGCTGTATTTCCTTTTTTAATACATTACTGGGTTTGCTAATCTTTAGATGACGATATTTGCAAGCATGTTTACAACTAAATTTCTTTTTTTGACTATTACAAAAGTTTATTTAACAAAAAGTCTAATATGAAAATGTATATGACCTAATTTTTACATCATAGTAAAATAGGCCCTTTGGAGAGGCAACATGGATTTCTCTTCTGAATGGTCATTATTTATACTCATTTCAAGGCTTCTAACATGATGGTACTATTTCCTTGTATTACCACCATTCCAATATTGTTCTGCTGTCCACTAGTTGCCATCTCCACACATTTATCTATCACAAGATTCATAAAGGGATCAAATCCCCACAATATTCCTTGGACATGTCTGCCACCATTTAATTTCAGTTATAACTTCTTGTTCATACATTTTTTCAACTCCAGAGGGTGAGCTTTGCTCATGGTGTCTTTTCCATGAGCTTACAGGTCACTGAATTTCCTTTCTTGCACTTTCTTTGTCTGACTTTGATATCAAGGTATCAAGGCTATACTAATTTTATAAAATGAGTATGGACATTTCCTTTTTAAAAAAATTCTCTGTAAGAATTCATGTAAGATTAGGATGACCTAGTTTGAGAAAACTAGTCTATTAAACCTCCTGGACCTGACATATAAGATTTTGAACTATTCATTCAATTTCTGTTTTGGTTATAGAATAATTAAAGTGTTCTATTTCTTCTTGAGTCAGTTTTAGTAATTTACATTTTTCTTGAAATCTATCCATTTCATCAAGCTGGCATAAGTTTGTTCTAAGTTTTCTGTTATTTTCTCTGCTTAATTTTGTTTACGTGTACCTTCCTTAGTATATCTTTTATCATGTGATTTCTCCTTTTTTCTTTTCTATTTATTTAATTTCTGTGCATCTGTATTATTATACTTTCTTTTGGTTTATTCTATATTTTATTCTTTGTAACTTAAGAAGTTGGATTCTGAGCTCATATATTTTCAGCTTTTCTTCTTTTTCTGATCTATGCATTTAAGGCTATAAGTTTTTTCTACATAACAATTTTGCTGTATCCTATATATGTTGATATGTAGTAGATTTATTATTGTTCAGTTTTAAGTATTTTAATATGTAATTTTAGTCCATTCTCATCCTGTAATAAGGACATACCCTAGACTAGGTAATTTATAAAGGAGTTATAGAGGTTTAATTATAGAGGTTTAATTGACTCACAGTTCTGCATGACTGGGGAGGCCTCAGAAAACTTAAAATCATGGCATACGGGGAAGCAAACACATCCTTCTTCACGTAGCGGCAGGAGAGAGAAGCGCAGAGCTAATGGGGTAAAAGTGCCTTACAAAACCATTAGATGTCATGAGAACTCACTCACTATCATGAGAACAACATAGGGGAACCACCCCCATGATCTAATTACCTCCCACGAGGCCCCTCCCCTAACACATGGGAATTACAATTCGGATTACAATTCAAGGTGACATTTGGGTGGGGACACAGAGCCGGACCATATCATTGTTCATAATATCTTTTTTTACTCATGAATGTGGTAAAAGTATGGTTTTTCCTAAATTAATGGTTTGTTATCAATTTCATACTTTATTTTATTATAGTCAGAATATATGTTGTATTGCACCACTTTCTATGGTGATGGAAATGTTTTTTGTCTGCACTCTCCAGTATGGTAGTCACTAGTCATATGTGGCTATTGAGCACTTGAAATGTGGCTAGTGAGAACGAGGACCAAATACACTTAACTTTTGATTGATTTAAAGTCACATATGGCTACTGGCTACAATATTGAGCAGTTCATGTTTATAGAACACCCATGCTTTGAACTTGGTTGAAATTTGATTTATGTACTAATGCATTTTTAATTTTTATAAATATCCCATGTGCATTTGAAAAGCATTTCATGTTTTCTGATTTTTGATGCAGTATGCAATATATGTCCATTAGCTCAAACCTACTAAATGTATTGTTCATATCTTCTATACTCTGATTTTGAACTGCTTGATCTACCAAATACTGATATCTGATAGATACTTTAAAGTTCTCAGATAAGTTTTTTAAAAAAACATGAAGTGCATTTGTCAATTTCCCCTTCTGTTCTGTTATTTTGCTCATAGACCTTTGAGCTATGTTAAGTGCACACAAATGTGGAATTGTTATATCTTCCTAATGAGTTTAACCTTCTATTTTTTATGTCACAAACCTCTTTATCTCTCATGATGCTTTTTGCCCCAAAGTCTATTTTATCTGATATTAATGTAGGTGCTTTATATTTCTTTTGCTGGGTTAGTTTCTGGTACTACGGAGCTGGGATAGCTGGGGAAGGAGACTGACTGATATCCATAAAATGAGTCACCTTGTGTACCTAATTACCTTGAGGGTCCTCAGCAGTGAATGCCCTTTGGAGGACATTCACCTGGGACTGAATATCCTTATACTCCATGCCTGTTCCAAAGCTCTATCACATACTTTTTCCAAGTGCCTGACTATCTGGTGGAAGTGTTAGCTACTGTCCACAAATTGGTGTAGTTCTGTGCCTTTGCCATGTGCTGCAAATCTCATGGCTGCTGTCAGTTCACATATCTATTCTTTCTGTTAGAAGGCAATAATGGCTTTTCCTTCACCCTGTCTTCAAAATGTCATTAATGCTTTTCATTGGCAAAATCTAAACAAGAGCTCTCCAAGAATGGATTGTAAGAATTATAGTGCCGTAGTTTCACAGTCTCTGCAGTATATTTCCAATCTTTGCAATGTAGAGAACAGCTTAGAATGATGGAGATAGAATTGAGCATGACACAGACAAAATTCAGCACAAAGAGTAATCATCCATTTTCAATATAGCTGACTCAAAGATGATTAAAGGACTAGGTATTTCTTTAGAAAACAACTGTGTCTAAAACTGACTCTTTTTCAGTGACTACAAAGGTATATGTATTTGTTTTTCTTAGTGGGAATTATGCCTTCCATCTGTTTTTCTTAAAACATGTGCACATATTTTCTTATGATGAGATTTTTTTCTATACCATGATTTTGAATGGCTCCATATCTTGTATAATAGAACTGTGACATAATTTATTTACAGTATCCTACAGTTAGACATTTAGACTGTTTCCAATTTGTCACTATGTAAATAATGTTGTTATGAACCTCTATGTAAATAAATACACATGGAATTGTTTTATTAAAAGGTATGTGTATTTTTAAGTGTTTTTCATTGTTTTCAATACTGAGTGTGTGTGTGTGTGTGTGTGTGTGTGTGTATATATATATATATATACACATCTAGATGTGTATAAGAGACAGATATTTATATTTTTTTTTTTTTTTACTAGTTATGATAGCCAAAAAGGCTATCTCTTTTTTCCCCTCTGTCTAGTCCTTGATTTAGGAAGGCTGTTTTAATTAGTTTGTCTTTAATTACTAGAAAGACTTAACTTTCCCCTCATGTCTATTATCCATTTCTATTTCTATTTTTATTAGTGACTTACTTTTCTACACACACACATACACACACACACACACACGCACACTCACAGTGCCCTCATCATCATGTCATTGTTCTTCTAGAGACATCCACTGAATGGTTTATGGAATTCTTTTGTGTCCGATATAAATAAATAGCTTGTTATATAAATGACTGACTTAACTTCTTCCAAGGCCTTCATATTGCAGGATCTGCATTAGTCCTTTTAACTCTCTTCTTCAAAGGCTATCATTAACAGCAGAACTACCTGAGAGTCTGTACGGAAGTGTTTTGAGATCTATTACATATAATCCCATATCTCTATTGTTGCTCTAACATTCTTAAGATTCACATTTATGAGTTAGTATTTTGTTTTTGTTTCCTTATCTCTGTTTGTCTCTGTATAAACTCTTTTGCTGTTACTTTGGAAGTCATTCTCAGTTTTTCATTCACACAATGTTTTTTATGTCATTCTCTTTGAGTTCTACTGCTAGGAAGAGACATAAATAGTTTAAGAAAAAGTAATAGTTCTTTTTAATTTTAGTTGCCAAGAGATAGTTTCCTTGGTGGTATGTTTTTTTTCTGTATAATGACTGCAATATGCCCAGAGTGTGTCATCTTACTTAGTTTATGCTGGAAAGATAGAATTGTTTTTTTTACAAAGTTTACAATTGAGAAAATTAGAAATATACTTCCACAGCATTTCTAGTATATAAATATGATTATTCTCCACATTTGACATTTTTGAAGATTCCCCTTCTACATGGCTAAATTCAGTAGTGAGTGCCAGCTTCCAGTAACTCAGAACAGCACACAGAATGAAAAAGTCCCCAAAGTCCCTATAGTGATTGACTATAACAACAAGTATATAAAAAGGTGAAATGATATACAGACTATCCTCAACTTATGATGGTTTAACCTATGGGTTTTCAATTTTACAATGGTATGAAAGCAATACCTATTCAGTAGAAATCATACTTCAAGTACCCATATAACCATTCTTTTTTCACTTTCAATATAGTATTCAATAAACTACATAAGATATTCAACACTTTATTATAATATAGGCTTTGTGTTAGATGATCTCACCCAATTGTAGGCTAATGTAAGTGTTTTGAGGATGTTTAAGGTAGGGTAGATTAAGCTGTAATGTTCAGTAGGTCAGGTGTATCAAATGCATTTTCAAAATATATTTTCAGCTTACGATGGTTTTATCAGGATGTAACCCTATTGTAAGTTGAGGAGCATCTGCATAGTTGGTTCTTTCCTTCCTTGTGAGCTGTACATTTGTATTATTCATAGTAAAGTGCTAGTCTCCATCTGGTTTACTTCTGACCTGTTTCCTGCCCCCTCTCTTTTTAGGATTTGCATAGTATTCTGGGAATTGAAACTGAGTTTAATTTAGCAAAACATGTTTAAGAAAAAAGAAATCTGGTGCTGAGGAAACTTGTTATGCATTCCAAAGGATTTTTGAATTAAAAAAAATTTAGAGACAGGGTCTCATTCTGTTGCCCAGGTTGAAGTACAGTTGCATGATCATAGATCACTATAATCTGATATTTCTGGACCCAAATGATCCTTCTGCCTCAGCCTCCCGAGTAACTAGGACTACAGGCATGTGCCACCATGCTTGGCTAATATTTTAATCTTTTTGTAAAGATGGCACCTTGCTATGTTGCCTAGGCTTGTCTCGAACTCCTGAGCTTAACCGAACCTCCTGCCTCACCTTCCCAAAGTGCTGGGATTACAGATATGAGCCACTATGCCCAGCCTATTTTAGATTAACAAGGATAATATTTATTGTGTAGATAATATATAGTTACGAATAATGAGTCAACTGCATAACATTTGTTCTTAGTAATACCCTGCAGTCCAATATTTTTCAGTTATTTGTATTAAATATATGTAAATAAATATTTATTGAGCACCTACTGTGTGTGAACTTCTGTTATAAGTTTTCATTTGTTTGTTTTTGTTTTTGAGACGGAGTCTTGCTCTGTCGCCCAGGCTGGAGTGCAGTAGCGCAATCTCAGCTCACTGCAACCTCTGCCTCCAGGTTCAAGCGATTCTCCTGCTTCAGCCTCCTGAGTAGCTGGGACTACAGGCACGTGCCACCATGCCTGGCTAATTTTTTGTATTTTTAGTAGAGAAAGTTTCACCGTGTTAGCCAGGATGGTCTTGATCTCCTGACCTCGTGAACCACCCCGACTTGGCCTCCCAAAGTGCTAGGATTACAGGCCTGAGCCACTGTGCCCAGGCTGTAAGTTTTTAAGAAATACAAAGATGAATAAGACGGTCTCTGCTCTCTAAATATTTTTAGTCTAGTTTTTTGGTTTTGTTATTTTACAGAAACTGAAGTTTTTCTAAATAGTTTTTTAACAGCTTTATTGAAATATATATTCCACATAATTCACCCATTTAAAGTGTACAATTCACTGGTTTTAGTATATTCACAGTATATTTAGTATATATAATTCTGAAATTATTATAATTTTAAAACATTTTCATTAGCTCCCAAAAGAAACCTTATACCTGTTATACCCTCCATACCCTTCCTACTCCCCAGCTCTGGGTAACCACCAATCTACTTTCTGTTTCTATAAATTTGCCTAATTCTATACGTTTCTATGTAAATGGAATTACACAACATGTGGTCTTTTGTTACTGACTTTTTAACATAGTGTTTTCAGGATTCATCCTATTATAGTATATATTGGTACTGCATTTCTTTTTATTGCTGAATAATATTTCATTGTATGGATATACCACATTTTATCTGTCCATTTATTAGTTGATACACATTTAGATTGTAGCTTTTCTAAATACTTTTATATGTAAATGTTGATTACCATAATTATATGTATGGGCTGATGTTAATGATAGGTTTCTTTCTTAACTTTAAGTTACATACAAACTAATGGCTATATATTTATAAATATTCCACAAATTCATTCTATTCTATTATTTATTTTCTCATTTAATAACAAATTATTTCTGTATTTTTATAAGTCTCTACACCAAGAAGGAATATTTAATATGGTATTTTGCTTACATTCACAGAATGAGACTTCTTTGTATAAAGCATCTCAGTATTTGATACTGAGTGATAAAGAACTATCACAACTCAGGTATTTGTTTTATTTTGTAGCCTGTGTAAGTCATGATTAATAGACAATATCCCTCCTTTTCATTAATTCCATGTGTAACTCTTCAAGAGCCTTGAACATATAAACGTAAAGTTCAGTTATCTACCTAACCCACACCTAGTATACAAAGGCAGAGAAGGAAAGGATAATCAGATACCAATATCCACTGAAGTCTTTTCCATTACTCTCACCCATAATATCTACTCTCTTCCAAATCCTTTCAGATTTGTGCTCTGTCTTATCTTCCTGACCTGGCCCCTTATAACCTTTTCAACCTGCTCCATGCATACTGTACTACTTGCTATTCTTAAACATGCCAAACAGACTCTCCCACATACTTTTTTTGAGTTATGCCATACTGTACACACTGTATTATACCTTGAGTTATTTCTTATGATATATATTGGGCAATTGTTCCAAATGAACTTCCTCATTCTTTACAATTATATTTAACAAGAGGATGAACCATAATTTATTAATCAGTCCCTCATTGATGGACATTTACATTGTTTCTGGTGTTTTGCATATGTATGAGTATATCTGCGAATGAATTCTTTGAAATAGCATTGCTGGGTCAAGAATACATGTATTTGTGCTTTTCATAGTTATCTGCCAAATTGCAGCCCAAAGATGCTGTATCCATTTTAATTCCCACCTGTAGTATCTGTGAGTACAAGTTTACATCTGAACTAATGAAAAGAATTATTACACTTTTGATCTTTGTAAATCCAATATGTGAAAAAGTTATCAATGTATTTTTTCATTTTTATTTGCATGATGGTAAATATCTTTTTATATTTATGGGGTCATTTAATATTGTGGGTTTTGTCAATTGCTTATTTGTATCTTTTGTCCACTTCTCCTCCTCCAGGCATAGGTCTATGATTTATTTGGAACTGGTTTTTGTGTATGCTGAGAGCTAAGGGTGATGGCTCATTTTCCCCACACATGAATATTCAATTGATTTAGCATCATTTATTGAAAAGATCTCCTTTTCTCATTTATTGCAGTGGCACCTTTGTTGTAAATCAGATGATTGTATATGTATGGGTCTGTAGTCTTTTCTATCGGTCTGTTTGTTTATACTTGTGATATCACTGTGTCTTAATTACTGTAGATTTTAATTATCTATTGGTGTCTGTTAGTGTAAGTCCCCCAATTTTGTTCCTTTTCAAGGTTTTCTTTGTTATTCTTGGCTTTCTGCCTTTCCATATAAGCTTATTAATTTGCATAATAAATATTTATGCAGCAGAGAAATAAGCTTGTTAATTTGTACAAGAAAGATTGCTGAGAATTTGATTTTGGTTATAATCAATCTATTGATCAATGGGGAGCATTGACACATTTACAATACAGAGTTTTCTAATCTGAGAACATGTATCCCTCTTTCAGTAACGTTTTATATTTTTCTGCAGAAGTCTTCAATGTCTTTCATTAGATTTCAGTGGTATGTTGGAGCCAGCTCCTACTAGTTCATGAGAGCCGATCGGGTACATCTCTTCCTGGCTCCACATTCAGTAAATCACATTGTGAGATTGAAGTGGGCCATGGTGGTAGTATTTATATCACAGAAATTGGCAAATGTCACAAATCAGGACTTTTCCCCCACCTACCCACTGCTAAGAACTGGTTGTTAAACATGTGCCAACACATCACTTAGACTGATTACTAGATGATCGGGTTTTATAATGCTACATAAATATTTTTTCTCACTAAAAATAATTAAGTTATAATCTGCACACAGCAAAATTCACTTTTTAAATCTACTGCTCTGTGACTTGTGAGAAATGTGTATAATCACGTTATGACTACCACAATCAATATTTAAAACTGTTCCATTACCCCAGATAATTTTCTCTATCTCTTTAGAGTCAGCTCTAAAATTGAATGTATCACAGTTATTTATCCATTTGCTAGTTAAAGGAAATTTGGGTTGTTCACAGTTTTTAGCAAATATGAATAAAACAGATATAAACATATTTGTGCAGGTTTGTGTCTGAACATGGGTTTTCACTGACTTTGGGAGAAAGCCTTCAGTATTTTAACAATAAATGTAACATTAGCTGTATTTGTAGATACCATTTATTGAATTAAGGAATTGTTCTTCTGTTCCTACTTTTTGAGAGGTGTTTTTGGTTTTGTTTTCTTTCTTTAATCAGGAATGACTATTACATTTTCATACCTACTTTTATGCATCTACTGAAATAATCATATATCTGTCTCTGTTATGCAATGTGGTGAATTACATTCATTGTCTCTGAATGTTAAATTAACCTTGAATTCCTATAATAGATACCATGTGTTTGTGATATTTTAAAAATTTATGTCTAGATTTTATTTGCTATATTTTGTTTAGAGCTTTTGAGTTTATGTTGATGAGAGATAATGGCTTATGACTTTCCTTTTTTATAATGTTCTTGTCAGTTATTGGTATCAGAGATAGTCTGACATTATAAAATAAGTTGAGAATGATCTCTTATTTTCTGTTTCTTAGAAGTTTAAGATTGCTCTTCGCTGTTTTCTAAATGTTTAGAAGAGATCACCAGGGAAGCTGAGCCTGGAGTTTCCTTTGCATGAAGGTTTTAAATTATGAATTAAGTTGTTTTCTAGGTATAACAGTATTCATAGTTATTTGTCTTATGTAGTTTTTTTGTTTGTTTTTTGTTTTTTTTTTTTTGAGACGGAGTCTCGCTCTGTCGCCCAAGCTGGAGTGCAGAGATGCGATCTTGGCTCACTGCAAGCTCCGCCTCCTCGGCTCACGCCATTCTCCTGCCTCAGCCCCCCAGCAGCTGGGACTGCGGGCGCACGCTGCCACGCTCGGCTAATTTTTTTGTATTTTTAGTAGAGAAGGGGTTTCACCGTGTTAGCCAGAATGGTCTCGATCTCGTGACCTCGTGATCCACCCGCCTCGGCCTCCCAAAGTGTTGGGACTAGGGGCGTCAACCACCGCACCTGGCTGGTTTTTTTATAAGTGATACTTTTAATTTGTTCATTTCAGCAGTTATCAAATTTATTGTCATAAAATTACTCATATCTCCATATTATTTTTAAAATATCTGTAGGATCTATAGTATCTTTTTTTATATCTAATATGGGTAATTTGTGGGTTTTTTCTCTTATTTTCTTTGATCAGTCTTATAAGTTAATCTCACTGATCTCGATTTCTAGTTCATTTATTTTTGACCATTATTTCCTATCATTTCTTGTCTTTGAATCTAATTTGATATTCTTTTTATTGTTTCTTGACATAGATATTAGCTTACGATTTTTTTCAAACATCTTTACTACTTTATGCATTTCAAAGTGTAAGTTTCCTCTAAGCAAGTTTTGTATATGTCATCTTTTTAATATTTCAGTATAAATAAGATACTACAACCTAACATATTGATTCAATATTTATATGAAAAGGGTCAAAATAGCCAAGATTGATAGTAATTAGAAGATAAGAGGGCTTGTCCCATTAATATATAATGACTTTTCATAAAGCTATTTTGATGAATATAGTATTGTATTGGTGCTGTCAAAGACAAATTGACAAATAGATCAGAACATTCATCAGGTCATTTAGTTTACAATATTTTCTAGTTTTCAGTATACTTTCTTCTTTATTCCATAGGTTATTTAGATTTATTGCTTAATTTCCAAACACTTAGAGATTTTCTTAATATCTTTTTGTTACTGATTTCTAGTTTAATTCCTTTATGATGAGATAACATATTCTTTATTATCATAATTCTTTGAAGTTTGTTGAGATCTGATTTATAAACCAGTACATAGGCTATTTGGTAAATGTTCCATATGAACTTAAAAAGAATGTGTGGTCTATAATTACTAGATGTTAGATAGGTAAGGCTGGCTAATGATACTGTTCAAATCTGCATATTTACTGATTTTTGTCTGAATTTTAAGACAGTGGAAAGAAAATTCCTAGAAAGATAAAACGAACCAGAAGTATCTCAATAACTATCGAGCTTTATTGGTACTAATATAACAATAGCAATCATAACTATTAAAGAAATTGAAGAGGGCAGGCACGGTGGCTCACGACTGTAATCCCAGCACTTTGGGAGGCCGAGGCAGGCAGATCGCTTGAG
>NW_012106475.1:6161364-6165493 GCF_000951045.1 Mandrillus leucophaeus | reverse complement strand
TTTTTGTATTTGTAGTAGAGACGGAGTTTTACCATCCTGGCCAGGTTGGTCTCAAACTCTTGACCTCAAATGATCTGCCCACCTTGGCCTCCCAAAGTGCTGGGATTACAGGCGTGAGCCATCATGCCCAGCTGCTAATTCATTTTATAAAGCTTGCAAAACTTTTATAATAAAACCACCCAAGGACAAAATAAGAAAGTAAAGTTATAGGCAACTCATTTATGAATATATATGCACAGTTCCTAAACAAAATCTTAGCAAACTGAATCCAGCATTATACTATACCCTGAGACTATTAGGTTTATATAAAAAATGCAAATATATATTATTTGCTACATTGATACGTTGGATGTAAAAAGCTATATGATGACCTCAATAGATGCAGAAGAGATTATTTGATAAAATCCATCATTTGTTTGTGATTTTTAGAAACTCTTAGTAAACTATACATAGAATTTCCTTCATTTGATATGATAAAATGTATCTATCAAACCAAGCCCAATAAAACTGTAACAAAAGTAACCCCAATAGGAAAATATTGGAGACATTCCCTTTAAAATCATGAAGTTATGCCTACTGAAATCAAAAGTTATGCCCATTATGACCCTTTCTATTCAACATGGCATTGAATGTCTAATAATTTAAGAAAAAGAAAAAACATACATAAAGATTAAAAAGTTGGAAATTGTCATTACTTGAAAATTGTATTTCTGTTTCTATATTTAAAAAAAAAAACCCAAAAGTATCTACATAAATTTTACAGGAAATAATAAAGTTTAACAAATGCTTCAATGTGAGACCAATGCATTAAAGCTAATTACAGTTTGTTATCCAAGCAACAACTAGAAAATATCATTAAAACAACAAATAAACCAGTCATAGCAACAAAAACTACAGTGCACCTGGGACTAAATGTAATAAACCTCTTCCTACTCCCCCAAATTATAAAAAACATTACTGAAGGAGTTTAAAGACCAAAAATAGATGGAGAGATAGATCATGTTAATGTATTGGAAGACTTAATACCATGAAGGTATTGATTCATTTCAAATTGATCTATAAATTTAATGTAACTTCAGTAAAGAGTTCAACTAACAGATTGATTTTAATATTTATATGGAAAGGGTTAAAATAGCCAAGACCAATAATAATTAGAAGGATAAGAGGTGCTTGCCATACTATATACTATAACTTTTTATAAAGCTATTTTGATTAGGATAGTGTAATATTGGTGCTGATATAGACAAAATTGATGAATGGATCAGAATTGAGAGCTCAGAAATGAGTCCGTGTGTGTGTGTGTGTGTGTGTGTGTGTAAAACTCTTACTTATGACAGAGATCTCATGGCAGACCACTTGAAGAAAGAAGGGGCTTTGACAGAGCTCTGAAAAAATTTGTTTCTCATGTTTAAAAAAAATGGCTTTCTGTCTTCCACCCTACAAATAACAACTTCTGATGGACTAGGAATTTAAATATCAAAAGCAAACTTTAAAATTTAGAAAAGGCTGGGCACAGTGGTTCATTTCTGTAATGCCAGCACTTTGGGAGGCCAAGGCAGGTGGATCACTTGAGTCCAGGAGTTTGAGACCAGCCTGAGCAACATGGTGAGACCCCATCTCTACAAAAAATACAGAAATTAGTGGGACTTGGTGGTGGCGTGTGCCTGTAGTCCCATCTACTCGGGAGGTTGAGGCAGGAGGATCAATAGAGCTCAGGAGGTGGAGGTTGCAGTGAGCTGAGATCACACCACTGCACTCCAGCCTGGGTAACAGAGTGAGACCCTGTCTCAAAAACAAAAACAAATACACTTAGAAGAATATATGTGACTATTGGCTGGGCGCGGTGGCTCATGCCTGTAATCCCAGCACTTTAGGAGGACGAGGCCGGTGGATCACGAGGTCAGGAGATCGAGACCATCCTGGCTGACACGGTGAAACCCTGTCTCTACTAAAAACACACAAAAAAATTAGCCGGGCATGGTGGCGGGCTCCTGTAGTCCCAGCTATTCAGGAGTCTGAGGCAGGAGAATGGCGTAAACCGGGGAGGCGGAGCTTGCAGTGAGCCGAGATCACGCTACTGCACTCCAGCCTGGGCAGCAGAGCAAGACTCTGTCTCAAAATAAAAAATAAAAATAAAATATATGTGACTATCTTTCAGATCTTGTATATGGAATCATTTCTTAAACATGGCATACAAAATGTTAACCATGAAAGAAAATATTAATAAAACCTATTACATTAAAATTAAGAATGCCTTTTCATCAATTATAGCTTAAGGAAAGAAAATGAAAAGGCAAGCTCTTAGAAACTAGAAGACTTTTGCTACGCATATAACTAACAAAGGGCTAGCATTCAAAATACATAAAGAACTACAAATCAGTGAGAAAGACAAACTACCTAATAGAAAAATGGATAAAAGGAGATGCTTACCTTATTAGCAATTAGAGAAATGTTTATCAAGACCACAGTGAGATACCAATTTATACCTCTGCAATTGACAAAAACAAAGTCAGATAAAACCAAGTGTTAGAAAGGATATGGATCAATAGGATGTTAAACTGATGGTGGAAGCAAAACATTTATATAGCCACTTAGAAAAAGACAATTTTGCATCATGTGTTAAAGTTGAATATTTGAAAAACTTACAACCCAGAAATTCCATTTCTATGTGCATTCTCAAGTACCTTTTGCATATGCGTAGTTTGTTACAAACAATTATTTCAGTCTATAGAAAGTTATGATCTAGTTTTCTGCACCAAAGATGTTTGTCTATCCAAAATATTATGTCTAGCTTGGGTCCGTGATTCACATTTGTGTGCTCAGGTCATAATTAAATCATAGGCAAGGAGCATCATCAAATAAAATCATCAAATAAAATGTGTATTTGCTATTCTCAAAAAGGGCCTTTGTACTGAGGCTGAAATTAGGTGGTAGGTAGGACTGTAATCAAACATGAATAGATAATAGTATTAATAACCGTCACCATTAATTAAGCATGTACTGTTTGTCAGATTCTTCAATTTTTATTGAATGGAAATTACTTTGTTTAGTCTTCACAAAGGCTTTCTGATATGGGTACCATTATTAATCTTTTTAAAATGGAGCATACTGAGCCATTGGGAAGCTAAATAATTTCCACAACTTTATGTTGTAAATTGTAAGGCTGGGGTTTAAACAAAGGCTCTCTGACTCCGGCACCTGTGATACGGCGATAGAGAAGCTATTATCTTTCAGATAAAAAGTCAACTTTTCTTAACTTCACAGAGAGAACAACTCTGATTCGTGGCTATAGGCAAAGGTCTGTTGTCTCTAGATGCTTTGACGATTGTTCAGAAAGTAGTGGTGTATGTTTATCTCTACTCATGCAAAACTAAAATTGTATATTTTCAGTATTTCAATAGCATTATTTTATAGATGAATAGCAATAAAGTTATCAATGTGATATATATGTCAATGTGATCTGAAGACTTATTTAAAATTATGCCAAGAGATATGATTGCCTTGCTTTTATCTAGTTATAAAACTTCTTATCAAATAGACATCATGAAGAATGTCTACCTAAAGATATTTTCAAAAATTTAGGTAAAAGATTATTTAAGAGTCCAGTTTGTTGCAAAATTAGTATTATTGTCTTAGTCACCTTGGGCTGCTGTAACAGAAAATCATAGACTGGGTGGCTTAAAGAACAAACATTTATTTCTCACAATTCTGGCAGCTGGATGAGATCAGAATGCCAGCAGGGCTGGATTTTTTGTAAGAGTCTTCCTCCTGGTTCATAGACTGCTTTCTTCATGTATCCTCACAATTCAGAGAAAACAGGCTCTGGTTCCTTAGTTGCCTTATAAGGGAACTAACTCTATGATGGGAGACCCTCATTACTTAATCTTAGCCTAATCTAAGGCCTCCCAAAGGCCTCATCTCTAAATACTGTCACATTGGGGATTAAGGTTTCTACAATAGCAATTATTGAGGGTTTCTTTGAGGCTAGATCATATATCTGATCTGAGGAATTAATTGGTGTATGTATAGACTTTCTGTTCTTATGATTCAAAGCAAATGAGCCTATGTATGTATTGTCCAAAAGTTATTGGATTGCTACCAAAGAGGCAGAATTTTTTTTTTTTTTTTT
>NW_012106475.1:6151203-6161314 GCF_000951045.1 Mandrillus leucophaeus | reverse complement strand
AAAATATTAATAAAACCTATTACATTAAAATTAAGAATGCCTTTTCATCAATTATAGCTTAAGGAAAGAAAATGAAAAGGCAAGCTCTTAGAAACTAGAAGACTTTTGCTACGCATATAACTAACAAAGGGCTAGCATTCAAAATACATAAAGAACTACAAATCAGTGAGAAAGACAAACTACCTAATAGAAAAATGGATAAAAGGAGATGCTTACCTTATTAGCAATTAGAGAAATGTTTATCAAGACCACAGTGAGATACCAATTTATACCTCTGCAATTGACAAAAACAAAGTCAGATAAAACCAAGTGTTAGAAAGGATATGGATCAATAGGATGTTAAACTGATGGTGGAAGCAAAACATTTATATAGCCACTTAGAAAAAGACAATTTTGCATCATGTGTTAAAGTTGAATATTTGAAAAACTTACAACCCAGAAATTCCATTTCTATGTGCATTCTCAAGTACCTTTTGCATATGCGTAGTTTGTTACAAACAATTATTTCAGTCTATAGAAAGTTATGATCTAGTTTTCTGCACCAAAGATGTTTGTCTATCCAAAATATTATGTCTAGCTTGGGTCCGTGATTCACATTTGTGTGCTCAGGTCATAATTAAATCATAGGCAAGGAGCATCATCAAATAAAATCATCAAATAAAATGTGTATTTGCTATTCTCAAAAAGGGCCTTTGTACTGAGGCTGAAATTAGGTGGTAGGTAGGACTGTAATCAAACATGAATAGATAATAGTATTAATAACCGTCACCATTAATTAAGCATGTACTGTTTGTCAGATTCTTCAATTTTTATTGAATGGAAATTACTTTGTTTAGTCTTCACAAAGGCTTTCTGATATGGGTACCATTATTAATCTTTTTAAAATGGAGCATACTGAGCCATTGGGAAGCTAAATAATTTCCACAACTTTATGTTGTAAATTGTAAGGCTGGGGTTTAAACAAAGGCTCTCTGACTCCGGCACCTGTGATACGGCGATAGAGAAGCTATTATCTTTCAGATAAAAAGTCAACTTTTCTTAACTTCACAGAGAGAACAACTCTGATTCGTGGCTATAGGCAAAGGTCTGTTGTCTCTAGATGCTTTGACGATTGTTCAGAAAGTAGTGGTGTATGTTTATCTCTACTCATGCAAAACTAAAATTGTATATTTTCAGTATTTCAATAGCATTATTTTATAGATGAATAGCAATAAAGTTATCAATGTGATATATATGTCAATGTGATCTGAAGACTTATTTAAAATTATGCCAAGAGATATGATTGCCTTGCTTTTATCTAGTTATAAAACTTCTTATCAAATAGACATCATGAAGAATGTCTACCTAAAGATATTTTCAAAAATTTAGGTAAAAGATTATTTAAGAGTCCAGTTTGTTGCAAAATTAGTATTATTGTCTTAGTCACCTTGGGCTGCTGTAACAGAAAATCATAGACTGGGTGGCTTAAAGAACAAACATTTATTTCTCACAATTCTGGCAGCTGGATGAGATCAGAATGCCAGCAGGGCTGGATTTTTTGTAAGAGTCTTCCTCCTGGTTCATAGACTGCTTTCTTCATGTATCCTCACAATTCAGAGAAAACAGGCTCTGGTTCCTTAGTTGCCTTATAAGGGAACTAACTCTATGATGGGAGACCCTCATTACTTAATCTTAGCCTAATCTAAGGCCTCCCAAAGGCCTCATCTCTAAATACTGTCACATTGGGGATTAAGGTTTCTACAATAGCAATTATTGAGGGTTTCTTTGAGGCTAGATCATATATCTGATCTGAGGAATTAATTGGTGTATGTATAGACTTTCTGTTCTTATGATTCAAAGCAAATGAGCCTATGTATGTATTGTCCAAAAGTTATTGGATTGCTACCAAAGAGGCAGAATTTTTTTTTTTTTTTTTTTTTTTATCATAGTAGAAAGATCTAGGATGAAAGTTTTGACTCTTGCAATCTAATCCCAGGTTGGCAGTTACTGTCCATGTGAACTTGGACCTGTAATCTGTCACTTTCTAATAGTTGTGCTCCTGGGAAATTTAATTAGATTCTTAATTTTCTCATGTGTCAAAAATACAGATAATAATAAATACCTTACTGGAACATTACAAGGATTAAATAAATAACATGAGAAAGATATAGAAATCCTATATGAGGAAGTCTACCATTTCCTTCCTTCTAAATTCCATTTCCATCTCTTGGGCAAGGTCAGTCACGTCTTTGGCTTTAATTTCCTCATCTATAATAATGCCAATAGCATGCTTGAGAATCTGTGATTCCGAGCCCTTCTATGTATTTCTTCCTATGTATGTTCAGCTTTAAAAAGTATTGCAAGGATCCTTTATGTAAATAAGCTATTTCTGGGGGATAAAGAAAGTGTGAACTAAAATCATTTTATTCCTCTGCTCCAAAAGTAGAGTGCTTTGCTTTGATTTTCTTTCTGACTCAGCAAACAGAGACATCTGCACTGACTTAGAGTTTTCTTGAAAGTTTTTTTTGTTTCAGTCATATGATCAGAAAGAACAAATGTAAGTCCTTCTGGAATATAGTGTGAATGACATTAAAATATGTCACTAAAACAAACATTTCTTTTCTTTCTTTCTTTTTTCTTTTTTGAGACAGGGTCTCCCTCTGTTGCCCAGACTGGAGTGCAGTGGCACAATCACATCTCACTGTAGCCTTGACCTCCTGGGCAAGTGATCCTCCCACCCCTGCCTCCTGAGAGCTGGGACCACAGGCACGCACTACCACATCTGGCGAATTTTTAGATTTTTTATATAGACAGGATCTTGCTATGTTGCCCAGGGTGCTCTTGACTCCTGGGCTCAAGCGATCTTCCCACCTCAGCCTCCCAGGGTGCTAGGATTACAGGCATGAGCCATGGCACCCAGCATAAAGTGGGCATTTCTAATTCCAGTATGCTCCTGTATCAGATGTTTGAGAGTTAAGAGATACATATACATTTCTTGGCACTTTGAATGATTAGCTGAACCAGTCACTGCTCTGTTCAACAGGTGGATTTTCGGAAAAGACATATGAATGGAGCTCAGAAGAGGAGGAGCCAGTGAAAAAGGCAGGACCAGTCCAAGTGCTCATTGTCAAAGATGACCATTCCTTTGAGTTAGATGAAACTGCATTAAATCGGATCCTTCTTTCGGAGGCTGTCAGAGACAAGGAGGTTGTTGCTGTATCTGTTGCTGGAGCATTTAGAAAAGGAAAATCATTCCTGATGGACTTCATGTTGAGATACATGTACAACCAGGTATGCAGGAAGTACTTCAAAAAGTTTTCTTTCTTCTGTGCTTCTGTCACTTCGTGTTTTTGTTTAATGGTGTTCAAAATGTTCATTTCTATTATTATGTACCCTATATATGAACCAGCTAAAGAAATGCTGTGGTGTAACCATTCCAACCTCAGTGCTTTGGGGGCCAAACTACACAGACCAATTTTCTCTGAAGCTGCTTTGTTGCATTTCCCTTAGAATATTACTTATATTTTTATTCTTTAAAGAATAGACACAGAATATCCTGATTATACTTAAATGTTATAGTGTTTAAAATGTCACATAACTTTTGTATTGTAATCACTTTTTTCCAACATTTAGTATGACGTATTTCAAGCATATAGCGAAGTTAAAAGAATTTTATACTAAACATCTTGGTATCCACCACCCAGATTCTACCGTTAACATTAGTATTCCTGCGTTATCACTTATGACTCCATCTGTTCATCCCTCTTTCCAGCCATCACTCCAAGTTATTCTTTGATGCATTTGAAAATAAATTGCTGGCCGGGCACTGTGGCTCACGCCTGTAATCCTCAGCACTGTGGGAGGCCGAGGCGGGTGGATCATGAGGTCAAGAGATCAGTACCATCCTGGCCAACATGGTGAAACCCCATCTCTACTAAAAAGAAAAACAAAAACAAAAATTAGCTGGGCATGTTTTCCTTGTCCTTCAAGGTTATTTTTCAGGCTTATGGTTTTTATGAATATCTCAATGTAGATCATTGACTCAGAGTGAATGTTATAGAAATGTTATTATGCTAATTAATAATAATCACAATTTATTCATTGAAGTATGCATCCCAAGACATTTTTCCAGGTAATACCTTATTGGAAAAATTTCAATTTCCACCTCAATAGTAATTATTTATTGACTACCTGCTAAATGTCCTAGATTGTGCTAGGCACTATGGTGGATACCAAAGAAAACATACTGTAGATTTTGCATTTAGGCATCTCACGGTTTGGCCAAGGAGACAGAATAACGATAGGTGAAATATTTAGAGCATCATTACATGGTGATATGGTGATTAATATATTTCTTTCTTTCTTTCTTTCTTTTTTTTTGAGATGGAGTTTCACTCTTGTCACCTAGGCTGGAGTGCAGTGGCACAATCTTGGTTCACTGCAACCTCTGCCTCCCGGGTTCAAGGATTCTCCTGCCTCAACCTCCCAAGTAGCTGGGATTACAAGCATGCGCCACCACGCCTCGCTAATCTTTTGTAGTTTTAGTAGAGACAGGGTTTCGCCATGTGGGCCAGGCTGGTCTTGAACTCCTGGCCTCAAGTGATCTGCCCGCCTCAGCCTCCCAAAGTGCTGGGATTATAGGCATGAGCCACCATGCCCGGACTGATCGATATATTTCTAAGTGTAGTTCAGGGAAGGGCATATAGTGGGCAAAAGTAACTGGAGAAAACTTTATAGAGATATTGGGAGTTAGAATAGATTTTGAAGATGTGTGGATCTGGATCAGAAAAGGAAAAATGGACATTCTGGACTATGAGGAAAAAGTATGATATATGTATTAAACAGAGTGTACACCTTCTTCCCTCGAGTGGAAATTAAGTATTGGAGATGAAGAAGAAATAAGATTGAATAGGTTATTGAGGCAGATAATAGAACAAATTCATAGAAGAACCAAAGCGCTTGGTAAGGGTTTAAAATGCCTTTTAGAACAAGATAAGATATAATTAAATAAGTTTTTCTTTAAATTAGTTTATGTAGATTTTTTATCAGTCCAAGTAGTCCTCTCCAAAATTCCTCTGCATTCGTTAATGTAAGGTTTTAGATTGGAGAATTATCTAATGAGATCTTCCAAAAACTAATAACTTATTCTCTGCAACAAATATCAAAATGGGGGTAACTACTATCAACCAAGGTCACCAATTACTGACTTACTAAATCTATGGGATATTTTCCATTCCTTATCCAACTTGATCTTCAGCCTTTATACAATTGATAGTTTTTCCTATTCTCTCTTCCTTTGGCTTCTCAAACCCCACTTGTAGCAGTACTTGTCTACTCCTTCCTGCTGTCCCGGCCCTGGTCAGGCCCTCAATCATATTTTTGACCTTTATTATAGCACCCACCCCTTATCCCTTCTAGCTATCATTTCCCTTCCCTACTAACTACCCCTACCTACTTCTAGAATAGTATCTCTCTACCACAACTATGATGATAATTCATCTCTGCTTCTTCATAACTTTCCATTGCCTGCAGGATAAAATCTGACTCCCTTAAGCACCTTACAAGGCCTTTCAGAATCTGGCCATCTGTCTAGCCTTTTCCTGCTACTTGCTTCCTCCTCCCCCAAAACCAAAGCATAATATGCTCTCTACTTCCTTCCTTTGTGCCTGCCTGCCTTCCTTTCTGGAATGCCTTCTCCAAATTTGCTCCCCTGGAAAATTCCTAAATATTTTTCAAGTCTTAGGTCAAACATCCTATGTGGTCTTGCCTGACCAAGGGTTATTTCTTTTTTATGCTACCATTTATGCATTATATATACTTCCATTTTGGCATGCATTTATTGCATCATAATGGTTTGTTTGCATGTCTGTCTCACTGTTAGGCTGTGAATTTCCTCTGGTCTGCAATGATATCTTTTCATTTTTATATCCCCAGGACATATCAAAAATGTGGCAGATGGTTGCTCCTCTGTAATTATTTTTTGGATGAATAAAGTGATTGTATTGATGCATTAGATGTGCATATGTTGTTTCCTTTTAACTAGAATTGGAGAGGGATAAGAATCAGAATGGATGAATGGAAAAAAAACTATACACACATATCAAGTTCCATATCACAGACTTTATTATTTTATAGGAATCAGTTGATTGGGTTGGAGATTACAATGAACCATTGACTGGTTTCTCATGGAGAGGTGGATCTGAACGAGAGACCACAGGAATTCAGATCTGGAGTGAAGTCTTCCTTATCAATAAACCTGATGGTAAAAAGGTATGATGCTAACTTCCTAAATAAAATTGAGTTTTCACTTATAACAGTTACTACTTTTTAGGATCCTTGAAGATGCACTTTTGAAAATTAATTTTGATCATTTGATATGAAGCTTAAAGTGGGGTAGCATCCTATAGCATGATCTTTGTTTCCCTTTCTTGTGATCAGGGTGGGCAAAATTATAAGGATGATAGAATAGCAGATCAGCAAGTAACATCTGTATTTTGTTTCACTGCTACATAAAGTTTCTGTAATGTTGGATTACTAGTAAAAATTACTTATAATAGTAATCAGCAGTTAATATTTTTATTTTCTGTGGCATTCATGGTATGTGTAAGAAATTATCTAAAATAGTATTCATTAATAATGGTTTGCTTTAGTTCTTATGATATTAATATTATGGTAACCCTAATGACCTAGATGTTCTATAAAATATCAGTAATGTACTCTTCTTGCCTGTAGGTTGCAGTGTTATTGATGGATACTCAGGGAACCTTTGATAGTCAGTCAACTTTGAGAGATTCAGCCACAGTATTTGCCCTTAGCACAATGATCAGCTCAATACAGGTATGAAATAAAATAAACCCATTTTGATGATGTTTCTTTAACTAAAAATTATGAGTGTATGTGTTTCTATATACATGTGATAATGAGATAAACAACAGAAATTGGGAATCATATATATTATTTGACTCAATTAGCATGCCAGTTCTTGTGATTTCTGTAGGAGTAGAATTGTTTTTGTTATTGTAGTCTAATTACTGACAAACTTTCAAATTGACTGCTTTGGTTAGAAAAGGTCATATTATCTTATTGGGATTTTTGTTGTTGTTGTTTAAAGCCTACAATAAACTCAGTAACATAAATCTTATATGAGTGTACATTGAGACCATCTATTATAAGTTACGTTTAATGAAACAGGATTTATAAATATAAATTTTGTTCTACATAGCCAGTAGAACTAAATGTAAAAACATTTACATGTGTTCATAGCTTTTAAAAACACCTTAATGTACATTTAGGAAAGTAAATATCTTGTATATAAAATTTATCTTTCTTTCCTTTCCTTTTTTCTTTCACTTTTTAAAAAGTTTTATTTTTGAGGTTATTGTGGGCTTTCTAAATTGTCCTGAAAATCCTTGTAGAGTTTTATTAGAACCAAAGAACCCATAGCATAAAAGATTTTAAGACTATTTTTAGATATTTTCAATCCACTGGCAAAAGCAAAAAGAGAGAGTGGCCAAGGAACAGGGCAGATCAATAAAAAAAAGTAAGAGAGCTTAAAAATGCAGAAAAGGCAAAGTAGTTAGGATGAGTGAGTCAAGGATGAAATTATAAGCAAGCATAGAGAATGGAACTAGTAAAGCAGTAACAAGGGCATCATATATGGTTAGGACAAACAAGACAGGGTAAACAGAAGGAGGAAGGAAAGACTGAATTTATTAAATAAAGGACTTTAAAGTAAAAGTCATAAAAAATGTTATGGTTATAACCTATTTAATCAACTTTTAAAAATTAACTTTTCTTTCAATTGACAAATAAAAATTATATATATTTATCATGTACAATATGATATTTTGAATACATACATTGTATAAGCCTTTAAAATACCGACTTAATCTAATTTATTCATAATTCACAGTGTAAGCCATAGTTATACAAGCCTATTTAAACCAGATTGAGTTTGCCTTTTCAGTATTACTCATTATTTATATTTGACCTGAATACATTGAATATTTTCATAGAAAAATCTGCTAACTCCTTAGTAATGACTATTTTTTATTATGTGAGAAATGATGATGTTATTTAAATAAGTATACAAAGTATTCTTTTTATATCACTATATAAACATATAAGCCTCCTTAACTTTTCTTTGAAGTTAATGATATTTATTCCCCTCAAAAAATGTCGTCTTAATGCTGTGATCTGTTCATGAAGCAGCAATGCATATGTATAAGGCTGTGAGCATGATATTCAGAACCTAACTTCCATGTGATGAAACTCTGTTCAGACATAAATAAAATGATTAATTGTGAAGAAGTCAACATGATTTTTCTTTTCTTTTCTTTCCTTTTTTTGAGATGAGTCTCGCTCCGTCGCCCAGGCTGGAGTGCAGTGGCGCGGTCTCTGCTCACCGCAAGCTCGGCCTCCCAGGTTCATGCCATTCTCCTGCCTCAGCCTGCCGAGTAGCTGGGACTACAGGCGCCTGCCACCACGCCCAGCTAATTTTTTGTATTTTTAGTAGAGACGGGGTTTCACCATGTTAGCCAGGATGGTCTCGATCTGCTGACATTGTGATCCGCCTGCCTCGGCCTCCCAAAGTGCTGGGATTACAGGCATGAGCCACTGCGCCCGGCCAACATGATTTTTCAAAACAAAATTTTCCATATGGCTTGCTGAGATTTAGATTGCTATTATTTTGTCTTGCTTGGAAGAATGAGTTTTTTTGACTCATTCTTTAGGTTCATAAAATAATTTTAATATTCTGTCTCCAGAGCAGATGGCTACTGTACTTCTAGAACCATTTTATAATCATTGTACATTCCTTATTGTCTCTCAACCTTCTTTTACTTCTCTCTCAAGGTCTTACAAATATCATCATGTAAGCAAGTATATAAGAAAGTTCATTTTTGTGATAACTGATATTTTTAAAAGTAGGGAATGATGAAGTAAGTGCTTAGGATGATGCCAATTATCTTATCATTGTGATTTTATTTCTTTATCAAGGTATATAACTTATCCCAAAATGTCCAGGAGGATGATCTTCAGCACCTCCAGGTAACAATATTTTCTTTTTTGTGTATCTGGTAGTCTTTGGAATATATATAGCAGAATTTTGGGGAATGATTTCAAAACATAATCAGATTCTGATTCTGCTGTTTACACAGGAACTATTGGCCCAATTAGGTGCCTGGTAATTACTGCCCCAGACTGGTTAATTTATAAAGGAAAGAAGTTTAATTGACTCACAGTTCAGCATGACTGGAAAGGCCTCAGGAAATTTACAATCATGGCCGAAGGCAAAGGGGAAGCAAGGCACTTTCTTCACAAGGCAGCAGGAAGAAGTGCTAAGCGAAGTGGGAGGAGCCCCTTATAAAACCATCAGATCTGTGAGAACTCATTCACTATCACAAGAACAGCCTCCATGTTTCACTTACCTTCACCTGGTCTCGCCCTTGACACGTGGGGATTATGGAGATTATAATTTAAGATGAGATTTGGGTGGGGACACAAAGCCTAACCATATCAATGAGTAACTACCTTTCTCCCTAGTTTGACATCAAATTTCATATATTTTTTAGAAAAAGAGTCACACTGCAAGTCACAGACATTTAAAAAAAAACACAACTGAGGTGATAAGGCTCAATCTAGCCTCAGGAAAACTACAGAGCAATCACTGCTCCAAAAGGAGCAGAAACAAAGAAGCAGAGATTCGGTTTACAAATAGTGACAGTACTGAGAAAGTTCCCAGGATTAGCACTAAGGAGCACAACTCTTCAGGTTTTATTATGCTCTGGGCACAGTGTATGTTTCTTCTCCTCTTTCGAATTCATTTCAAGATTCTCCAGGGCCGGATGCAGTGGCTCACACCTGTAATCCCAGCAGTTTAGGAGGCTGAGGCAGGCAGATTGCTTGGGCCCAGGAGTTTGAGACCAGCCTGGGCCACATGGTGAAACCCTATCTCTACCAAAAATACAAAAACTAGCCAGGCAGGCGTGGTGGCACATGCCTGTAGTCCCAGCTACTCAGTAGGCTGAAGTAGGAGGATCACTTGAGCCGGGGACGTCAAGGCTGCAGTGAGCAGAGATCATGCCACTGCACTCCAGCCTGGGTGACAGAGTGAGACCCTGTCTCCAAAAAA
>NW_012106475.1:6145982-6149058 GCF_000951045.1 Mandrillus leucophaeus | reverse complement strand
TGGGAGGCGGAGGTTACAGTGAGCCAAGATCGCACCATTGCGCTCCAGCCTGGATGACAGAGCGAGACTGTCTCAAAAAAAACAAACAAAAAAAGAAAAAAGAAAAAAGAAAAAATAACAGACAAAAACTAATGAAAATAAGAAAGAACATTTATAAAAGCTATATGTCTCAAGATGGATCAATTTTAAAAACATAATGTGGATTGGAAAAAAGCTAGTTGCCAAAGACTATTTACAGTAGGATAACATTTTTTATAAAGGTCCAAAATGAGCAAAACTAAATAATATGTTAAGAATATAAAGACGTGTGATAAAACTATTAAAAAAAAGCAAAAGTAAAGTAGTATTTACTACTGGAGAGGAGAAATGGGGATGTATCAGGAAGGGACACACAGGAAGCTTCAATATTATTGGGATTTTCAATTATTTAAGCAGGTTTGTGGGTTCACGAGTATTTATTTTATTAATCTGCTTAATAGCATACATATATGTTACATGCATTCTTTTGTAGGTATCATATTATGTAATAACATTTTTCAGTCTAAAAAATCAATAGCATTTCTTAAAACCAGTGATTACAACTAGCAAATATAAGTTTTAAAATATATATACCATTCATAATAGCAAAACAAAACAAAAATCTTTAGTAATTAGCCACCAAAATATAAAGACCTTTCTGGAGAAAAATTCAAAGGTCTGTTAAAGACCATAAAGAAAAAATTGTATAAACCAAAGAGATATAATATGATCACAGATGGTATGATTTAATGTTGTAGAGAATTTAATTCTCAACAAATTAGTCAAACTCAGTGCAATTATAATTGAAATTACAACAGGATTTTTTTTTTATATCTTCTACAACTCATATGGAAGAATTAAGGCTTGTTTTGATTTGTCAGGTTTTCTTTTTTTTTTTCTTTTCTTTTTTTTTTTTTTCTTGAGACGGAGTCTTGCTCTTGTTGCCCAGGCTGGAATGCATGCAATGGTGTGATCTCATCTCACTGCAACCTCCGCCTCCCAGGTTCAAGCCATTCTCCTGCCTCAGCCTCCCAAGTAGCTGAGATTACAGGCGCCTGCCTCCATGCCTGGCTAATTTTTCTGTGTGTTTTTAGTAGAGATGGGGTTTCACCACGTTGGCCAGGATGGTCTCAAACTCCTGACCTCAGGTTATCTGTCCGCCTCGGCCTCCCAAAGTACTGGGATTATAGGTGTGAGCCACTGCACCTGGCCTTAAGTCAGTTTTTAAGAAGGAGATCTAAATTAGGGGGCTCAATACACACTGCAAAGCCATAGCAATGAAAATGGTGAGGTCCTACACAGATACAAGAGCAAAGCTCAACGGAACTAAACAGTTTAAATACACTCATATATATATGGGAGCCTGGTAGTCAATAGAGGTGGCATGATAAACTGGTGGGAAATAAATGGATTAATAGTTGGGTTTGGAAAAACGAGTTGACTATTTGGAGAAAGAGCTGGATTTTTACTAAATACCATAATAGAAGTAATCTCCAGATAGATCAAAGAACTAAATATGAAAGTTAAAACTATAAAGCTAATAGAAGAAAGTGCTGGAGAATATTTTTCTGAACTGAGGTGAAGAAACATTTATTAAACCCTCCAAAATAAACCATGTAGTAAAAAATTGATGCATATTACTACATCAAAATTAAGTATTTCTATTTATCAAACGACTTTATAATCAAAGTGAACAGATTTGTAGAAGATATTGACAATGTCAAAGTCAACAAAAGATTACTAGACAGAACATACAGGAAACCTGCAAGTAACCAAAACCTGGTTCCCAGTCAGAAAACAGGCAAAGAATATTAATAGCCAACTCACAGAAAGGAAACCTGAATGGCTAATACATTTTTGAAGGGATGTCAAGTCTCACTGATAATGAGATAAATATTAAAACAACGATGAAATACCACTTTATACTCATTAAACAGGCAAAAAGTGGAATATGGAGATGATACCAAATGAAAGCTAGGATTTGGGTAAATGGGAACACCCAGGCCGTATCGTTGGAAGTGCAGATTGGAGCAGCCATTCCGTGGAGCAGAGGAAATATGTAAGGATATTTACTGACAGAGTAATAGTAGCAGGAATTTGGAGACAATTTAGGTGTCCATCACTAGAAGAACGGATACATTAAAATTTGGGGAAAGCATGCTCTGGAATACTTTCCAACATCTAAAGGCAGTGAACCAAAAGTACATAGAGTAGCATGAATAGAGCGTTAAAATTTGTACAGAAGTAAGCAGGAAAAAGTATGAGATTTATAACATGATACTATTTATGAATATTTAAAATGCTATACATACACAAAATAATATATATTAAAGTGAGTGTGGATGGGAATGAATAGTTGAGGAATGGGAGTGAGGATCTGGGAAAAATATGGTGAAGTGAAGTAGCACGGAGAGATGATGTATGCTGTGATGAAGGAATATGAATTCTCCCCTGAGGGCTCGGGAACCTGGTGCAGGGAGGAGGTGAGGTAGAATAAAACCAGTCTTGCTTGCAGTCTTCTATATGTTTTACAATATCTACTAGACTCTGTTGTCTTTTTTATTTTTAATCATTTGTTAGGTTGATAGTCTAAGTGTTGTAAGGCTATTGTTTTGATTTTCTTCTTCTCTAACTCGTTACTGAAGACCACTGGCAAACCAGAGTAGGGAACTCCATTGTAAATTACCGAAAGGGACTGTAGGTCTAACCAGCAGATGTCACTGCTCCTTACATTTTGCCAGACACACGAATACTGGAAAAGACCAATCAATGCTGTGATAAAACAGATGACAGATAGGTAAATATTGATAGAGTTACTGCTTTTGGTTAAAAAAAAAATGAATTGAAAACAAACAATGGAAAAAAACTTTAAGAGATTACCCTAGTTAGTAAACTGTTGGCATTATGAAATATCAGTGAAAAGAAAAAGATTTTGCTGACTGAGTCAACAATGACTCCTAAACATGTTTGGACTTGTAACTCTAACCATCTGAAATTGAAATGAGAAGCTCATTAAGTAGTAAAGGTGGCATCTAAAGCCATTTTATAATATTTTAGA
>NW_012106475.1:6141623-6144572 GCF_000951045.1 Mandrillus leucophaeus | reverse complement strand
CCTGAACTCAAAGTGACTGTCAAAGTGCTGGGATTAGAGATGTGAGCCCCTGGGCGCAGCCTCATTTATGTACAAAAATTAAACATCCAGCCATATCTTATGAGATGTATTAAAACATAAGAACGTGTTAATTTTGAAAATAAAAGGATGGAAAAAGATATATCAGGCACATACTAAGTGAAGGAAAACAAGTGTTTATATTTTGTCAGTAAGAATTATTTAGAATAGAGAAGTTCATAATAATAAAAGGTTATTTCACCAGGAAAACACAAGAATTCTAGTCAGGCATGGTAGCACATTCCTGTAATCCCAGCTACTCAGAAGGCAGTAGTGGGAGGATCACTTGATCCCAGGAGTTTGAATCCAACCTGGGCAACATAGTGAGAGACTCTGTCTCTTGAAAAAAAAAATTCTAAATTTTTGTGACAAATAGCCTCAAAATATATAAAGATCAATAGAACCATAAGAAGAAATGAGTAAATCCACTGAAACACCGCTCTCCTAAGTATTGATAAGTCAAGTAAGCAGAAAATTAGTAACAGTAGAGATGATGTGAAACCTAGGGCTAACAAGCTTGCTTTATGGTGCATGTATAGAATAGTGTAAGTAACAAAGAAAACACATTACTCTTAAGCATGCAAGGTGTATGTACAAAAATTTACCACGTATTAAGCCACAAAGCAGGTCTCCACAAATTTCGAAGCATTGAATTCATACTGACCTCATTTTTGTCATCACAGGACAATTTAGTTAAAAGTTAATAAGAAAGTGCTAATTTTAAAAAGCATATTTTGGAAATTTAAGCACACAATTCAAAAATAATTCATGGGTTAAGTTAAACTCATAATAGATATAGGAAAATACTGCAAATTGAGTGCTTGAAAGAAAACATACATATTGAACATTAAATGCTATCATGAAAATGGTACTTAGAGGGAAAAAAATATAGCCATAAAAGTTTTATATTAGAAAAAAAGAAAGGCAAAAAATTAGTGATAAGTACAAATTAAGAAGAAAAAATAGGCCAGGCACACTGGCTCACACCTGTAATCCCAGCACCTTTGGAGGCTGAGGCGGGTGGATTGCTTGAGGTCACGAGTTCAAGACAAGCCTGACCAACATGGTGAAACCCCATCTCTACTAAAAATACAAAAATTAGCTGGGCGTGGTGGCGGGCACCTGTAATTACAGCTACTCCGGAGGCTGAGGCAGGAGAATCACTTGAACCTGGGAGGCGGAGGTTACAGTGAGCCAAGATCGCACCATTGCGCTCCAGCCTGGATGACAGAGCGAGACTGTCTCAAAAAAAACAAACAAAAAAAGAAAAAAGAAAAAAGAAAAAATAACAGACAAAAACTAATGAAAATAAGAAAGAACATTTATAAAAGCTATATGTCTCAAGATGGATCAATTTTAAAAACATAATGTGGATTGGAAAAAAGCTAGTTGCCAAAGACTATTTACAGTAGGATAACATTTTTTATAAAGGTCCAAAATGAGCAAAACTAAATAATATGTTAAGAATATAAAGACGTGTGATAAAACTATTAAAAAAAAGCAAAAGTAAAGTAGTATTTACTACTGGAGAGGAGAAATGGGGATGTATCAGGAAGGGACACACAGGAAGCTTCAATATTATTGGGATTTTCAATTATTTAAGCAGGTTTGTGGGTTCACGAGTATTTATTTTATTAATCTGCTTAATAGCATACATATATGTTACATGCATTCTTTTGTAGGTATCATATTATGTAATAACATTTTTCAGTCTAAAAAATCAATAGCATTTCTTAAAACCAGTGATTACAACTAGCAAATATAAGTTTTAAAATATATATACCATTCATAATAGCAAAACAAAACAAAAATCTTTAGTAATTAGCCACCAAAATATAAAGACCTTTCTGGAGAAAAATTCAAAGGTCTGTTAAAGACCATAAAGAAAAAATTGTATAAACCAAAGAGATATAATATGATCACAGATGGTATGATTTAATGTTGTAGAGAATTTAATTCTCAACAAATTAGTCAAACTCAGTGCAATTATAATTGAAATTACAACAGGATTTTTTTTTTATATCTTCTACAACTCATATGGAAGAATTAAGGCTTGTTTTGATTTGTCAGGTTTTCTTTTTTTTTTTCTTTTCTTTTTTTTTTTTTTCTTGAGACGGAGTCTTGCTCTTGTTGCCCAGGCTGGAATGCATGCAATGGTGTGATCTCATCTCACTGCAACCTCCGCCTCCCAGGTTCAAGCCATTCTCCTGCCTCAGCCTCCCAAGTAGCTGAGATTACAGGCGCCTGCCTCCATGCCTGGCTAATTTTTCTGTGTGTTTTTAGTAGAGATGGGGTTTCACCACGTTGGCCAGGATGGTCTCAAACTCCTGACCTCAGGTTATCTGTCCGCCTCGGCCTCCCAAAGTACTGGGATTATAGGTGTGAGCCACTGCACCTGGCCTTAAGTCAGTTTTTAAGAAGGAGATCTAAATTAGGGGGCTCAATACACACTGCAAAGCCATAGCAATGAAAATGGTGAGGTCCTACACAGATACAAGAGCAAAGCTCAACGGAACTAAACAGTTTAAATACACTCATATATATATGGGAGCCTGGTAGTCAATAGAGGTGGCATGATAAACTGGTGGGAAATAAATGGATTAATAGTTGGGTTTGGAAAAACGAGTTGACTATTTGGAGAAAGAGCTGGATTTTTACTAAATACCATAATAGAAGTAATCTCCAGATAGATCAAAGAACTAAATATGAAAGTTAAAACTATAAAGCTAATAGAAGAAAGTGCTGGAGAATATTTTTCTGAACTGAGGTGAAGAAACATTTATTAAACCCTCCAAAATAAACCATGTAGTAAAAAATTGATGCATATTACTACATCAAAATTAAGTATTTCTATTTATCAAACGACTTTATAATCAAAGTGAACAGATTTGT
>NW_012106475.1:6130575-6139878 GCF_000951045.1 Mandrillus leucophaeus | reverse complement strand
TAAACTAAGGCCAGGTGCAGTGGCTCATGCCTGCAATTCCAACACTTTGGGAGGTGGAGGCAGGAAAATTGCTTGGAGCCCAGAAGTTTGAGATGAGCCTGAGCAACATAGTGAGACTGTATCTCTACAAAAAGGGAAAAAAGAAGAAAAAAAAACCTCCACAAAGAACTACAGCGCCTGTAGTCCCAGCTCTTTGGGGGTGGGGGCTGAAGTGGGAGGATGGCTTGAGCCCAGGGGTTTGAGGCTGCAGTGAGCTATGATTGCACCGCTGCACTCCAGCCTGGGCAACAGAGTGAGAACGTGTCTCAAAAAATAAATAAAATTAATTTAAACAAATTTAAAATAGAAGAATTCTTAACTCTGAAACAGAGTACAATTATAAATAATAAACAAGACCTATAATAAACAACAAACGTGAAGGCAATTAGCTGGGGAAATGAATAGCTAAATTAACAGATTAACTTTATTCTTTAAAATACCAATTTATATCAAGCTGTAATCAAACACACAAAAATATGTTAGTGTATTTAAAAAACCATGGTTTAAAAGAGAGAATTAAAAGCTAAGAGATTCAGTTTAAAAGCAATATTGAAGTGCAAGTTTAACCAGTGGTGTGCTGGTAAAATGTTTAAAAGTGGCTGGGGAGAAGGGAGGAGGTGAGCCTGATATATATTATTTGCTAATTTTTATGGTGTAAATACTTTTACCATGGCCAATTTCAAGCTACCATGACATCAACCAACTTGCAAAAATTCCTCAAAATTTAACAAATGCTTTTTGCAAGCTGTGATGAACCAGTTCTAAACTATGTAGCATACCCTGGAAGTATAATTCATATTAACACACAGTATAGAGTTATCTAAGTGACATTAGTTATTTTCTCACCTGTTTTGCTCACTATGAGTATTTGAATTTAAAGTATAAAATCGGGCAGGAGCTACTTTATCAACATATCTATCTATAAAATAACTAGGTTCTTTATATTCGCTTCTCTACCTTAGGACTTCCAGTTTTCGTTGAGAATGACAATATTTTTTCGTTAATTTAGACATGGCTGTATATAATAACTGTGCAAGTTTTATTTGAGTAATAACACCCAGTTTGCTGTAAGAACCTAGAGAAAATATCTTGTCATATGCAATAGATTTGTGTCTATATTGGTATGTTATGAGTGTTTTTTTCTTGGTCATTTAGACTTGCATAAGCCACACCTGGCCCCACGTTGCTCTGTACTGGGATGGTGACATCCTTGGGTGAGGATCCCTATGACTATTTCTGGATGTTTTTCATGTTGTCAGACATTATTTGAAGTTCATTCTAAATACAGGCTGCTTATCAACACCAAGCAAGGCTGTCTTCCTCTAGTGCTTTGTTAAATGATCAGCCACCAGTTACTTGTTTCCCCAGGAAAGGCTCTTTTTCCACTTGTATGGCTCTGTGGCTCTCTCTGTGTGTGCTTGTCACTCTTGTCCTCTCAGTTCTGCTGGGCTGTGGTGGTGGAGAGGGTTTTCACTCTGTCATGTGGTAATACAGTAAGCTTGTTATAGGGCCTAGGCTAAAAACAGATCCCCCTTACTAAGAAGACCCTGCATTATACCTTTAAATGTACCCTTTGGCAATAGCAGCCCAGGAGTTTATGATTTAATCATTTCATGCCTTCTAATTATGTAGGCTATAAAGAAATAGAAACATTCCTTATTTGCTAAAGTGTATTATAGTCTCAAGATTCGCTTGAGTCAATGTTTTAGAAGTCAATACATTTCTCAGTGGCATTTCTACATTGTGGGTCTGTTTCTAGTAGGCTAGTCTTCTAAAGCCCGTTTAATCTACAGCAGATTTAAATAGTGACCACGATGTTCCTGAGCCTTGGTTCCTTTAAGCCAGTCCTGAATATATCTGATGATTCCTGGATCTCTCTGAGGCCCAGAGCCCTGAGGTAGTTGGGAATTTTAGCAGGATTTAGGCTGCATGGCTCACAGAGAAGAGATGGGGCTGCAGCATATCTGTAGCCTTGGTGATTGATGCCTAATTAGGTGTTTTAGACACCTGGGTTAGAATCATTTCTGTGCCATACCACAGTTCTACTGAATTGGAATCCCTGTGTTTAGACCAGGGAATCTGCACTCTATATGTCATTCTTGAGCACATATTTGAGGACAGATTTAGCCACTGGGCACACTCCAGCAGACAGCATCTATGGCAGAAGGTTCTGGTAGCAGAGAGATAGGGCACCATTTCTATGTACATTTCTGTGTACAGGTAGTTAGTAGATTAAGGTTGGCCTATAATAAGAAAGTAGGAAGCATAATCCCTAAAAAACTTTCCTTCACACAAACTTGACTTCTCTTAGAAGCCTTATTTCTTTCTTGAGCATATACTTTAGGACTATTTACATTTATTCTCTTTTCTTCCATCTCCTCAGTGTCAAGTACTTCACTTTCTGGAATTAATTCAGCCCAGTTTTCACCCATAGCATGTTTATTAACCATTTACGTACACTTAAAAGCCCAGCAAGACCTTAAACTTTAGAAAGAGATTCAAATTCTCTTTGTGAGATAAAAGTAAAAACTCAATTCTTCACATTCCTTTCAGTGGAGATGTAATTATTAGTGAGCACATCAGTCTGTGCCAGTTTTAAGTTAAACTGAAGTTTGCTGAAAAATAATAGAAGGGGAAGCATATAATAATACTCTGTTACATTAAGACAGGTACTCTGTTTCTCACAATTTCTCATTCAAATGGGGCCTACACAGGGCAATTAGGAATTATTTTACTCTAGTTTGCTTAATTATGTTTGAGGACCATTTATTCCCATTATTTGAGAATATCCATTTGCACAAAATTATTTGATAGTGATTTAAGCTACTTTGAAACAAAACATGTTTGGTCAAATATCTGTGATGATTATAACTGACAAGTCATACCTGATAAATGCATGACCTCACTGAGAAAATGAAAGGCTGATGTCTGTCAGCTTGGGCTGAAAATGAAAGGAAATGATGTGGAAAAAGACAGCTGAGGAAGTTATCTACCCTATCCCATGTTCTGTCGAGAGAGCAATTTAGGTGATCTGAGAGCTGTATGGATTAGAAGAAATACTTACCTGGCTACACAGAACTAGGTCAGTGGTGTAGACTAGGATTCTCCCAATTTCTACATTTAGGTACCTGAAATGTCTAGAAGAGCAATAACAGCAGTTTATTGCATGCTTATTCTGTGCCATGCACTGTGCTAAGCATTTTTCTTACGTTGTTCAAATTAGTGATCATTACAGTTCTATAAAACAAGTAATGTTACCACTCCTTCTTTATTCTCATCTTTAATTTTTCTGTTCAATGAGAAGTACTGAGGCTGACAGTAGTTGAGAAACTTACTCCTGGTCACATGTATCTTTAAATTGTAGAACTGACCTCAACCTAGGCCACAACTCAGAGTGCTTGTACTTAATTACCATCTTTTAGTGCTTCTCTTTGCTATCTTAATCTGAGTCACTTACTGAGCTATATTTTATTATCTTACATTTTAATGTGCCTGTCCCCTCTCACTAATTAAATTATAAATGCCTTATTAGCAAGAACTTTGTCGTTGACTTTTTGAAGTCTAGAGCATCTACCATGCTGTTAATAAAGCATGTGTTCAATAAATGTTCACTAAGGTGGTGGTATTTACATATTTGAGATTATAAATAGTCTGCATATACAACTCAAAATTGAAAGACCTGGATTCAAGATCTGGAGCAACTATTACATATCCAGCCCAGTATTGTCTCTTTATACTTTTAAGGTAAGAACTATAACCAAACAATATTAAGTCATAAGTTGACATGAGAGTGTCCAAAATATTTGTACTGGGCATGGTCCCTTCTTGAACTGGAAAAACACAATCATGAAATTCTCCTTCAATGGGTAAGGGTAGTAGAGTTGCTGCATTGAAAGTGTCACACTGATGGGTGGTAATACAAAAAGAAAATACCATATTTTGTTAGTTAAGACTAACAGAAAAATGTTGGGTGTTTTCAGTTAGCAATAGTGATTGTACTGTATGTGGTACCATCAAATTTAAAGGTGATCCTGCAACATGGTCTGCAGATACTTCAAGTAATTAGATGAAGCCGTAACTGCTCTGAGGCAAGAAAGATAAGCCTTGGTTACTGGATCAAGCAATGGGCCACAAAAGGCACTGAATCTTCACTGTTGTTGATTTAATACTTAGCATGGCTTTTCTTTTTAATAAAAAGGAAAGAGTTATGATAATTTGGAAGGATTGATCTGCCCTCCTATTAGCTTGTCTCTAATTTTTCTGCCCATATCCTTGGAGAGTTGGTGCAAAGATTCTTCATTTTTTTTTTTTTTTAATTATACATGTTATAAGTATTCTTAGCTGCCTTGGGATACCAGTTCTTCCAGTGGATTTTCTGCCTGCAATATCCATAGACTTCCCTATCTATAGGTTCCTGATTCATAGAGAACAGAGGATATTTTGGTCTTGTTTTTATCTGAAGGGCCACAAATTTTTTGATTTCTATTTTGCTAAATACCCAAGCCCTATGAAAAGTCAGTGATACACTGGAGATCTCCAAATTGGCAATTTCTCATTCAACCTTTTTTTTTTTCTGAGTCTGTATTTTATATCTGAGCCTCATATGTTTTTTCTTCCATATTCACATTTTATGTCTGAAAGTTTCCTGAAGTCAATTTTTAAAGTTTCCTGTTGATTCATCTTTATTTTATTTATAATTTAGAATCTTTATCCAATTGATATTTAAGAGGAAGTCTTCCAAAATAGCCTTCTGTAATTTTTTTTATTTTTCTTGCCCCCTAAAGGCCACTTAATTGTTAAAATGTATTATCATTATATTTTAATGAACAGCTGGATTACTTAAATATTCTCCTGGTCTTTCTTATCCCACTGTTTTTAACCATTTTTTTTCCCACCTGAAGGTCTAACAATTAAGTGAACTAGTTGGAACAGAACTGATAGTTCAGGACAGTAAATATTTAACAAGTCTGCAACAAATTTTTATCTTTCTGGGTTAAAAGAAATTCCTTAACACTCAGCTCAAGACCAGGGTTTAAATTCAACCTCCATAGAATAGCCTTCTGATCTAGCAGTTTTAAGTAGATTTGGGCAGTGTGCCCATTCCTTTCCTGTGAAAATTCCTGAGGAAAAAGTAGCTTGTTTAGAAGGTCAGGGGAAGGAGCAGAAGGAACTGAAGGGATGTACTGAGTGGTAAAAATAAAACTGAGTGAAAAGAAATGCAAGGAAGGCAGGTTTCAGAAGGTTACAGTGTCAAATGTAGACACTGCATTTTGGAGTCAGCATTTTATTTTGAGGCCTCAGTTTATTATGTAAAGAAGCTAACTAATGAGTGTTGGTATTTGTCTCAATATTTAAAGAGCTCCTCTTAACTGTGTTGTTTATTTTTACATGTCCAAAGTTCACCATAATGGCTACAGTTATTCTCATTTTTTAAAAGTTTATTTACTATTATTGATACAAAAATTAGGGTTGTCATTTAATAGAAATAGGAAGCAGAAACTCTTCTAGTAGGAGGTTGTAGTTTTGATATAGAGAAACCTGTAACATAAAAGTTAATCAATAGTATGTGCTCATGAGAAGTGTTTTGGGTTCGTTAAGCAAGCAGAGGCTAGGACAGAGTTGTATGATTAATAATCTGACAATTACTGATTTCGTATTATGTACTATACAAAGTGACTCATGCATGTATTGACAAGACAGAGAGTGTCCTCTTGAAGGTTTTGTAGGGAATCTAAGGCAAAATTTGATTAATTACTTTTGCATAAATTGGTTGCCAGCCTACCAGACTTCCAACCATTAGTCTTTGGGGCAGTGTGAATAGGACTGAAGACTTCTTAGGCCTATGCTTCCATCTGTTCTTTATAGAGCACTTTTGTGTTCATTCAGTGATACAAAACAATTCAAGACAAAACAAAAACACATGAGACAAGACTCTGTACAAATTGTCAAATAAAAGAAAGCAAAGCAAGCAGCCAAAGAACAAGCAGGCTAGTGGCAAAAATATTCATTGAATGGTGTGCCCCCAAACCAAAAGTTCTAAGAACTTTATACAAAAATTAGGTCTTATTATTGATCAGGTGAATGTACTTCCAAAACTAAAACTTGAGTTACTCTATGCAAAGACTTAGGACTAATGACCTTATATAAAGACCTGTACGGTTACAAAATCCTAGGATAACAAATTAATTTAGCAACAAGAGCTCAATGAAGCAAATCAGAACTCAGATTGTTGTTGAGACAGACTCACCTGGAATCAAACTGAAGGACAAATGGAATTTGGGAACAAGGCAGAAAGAGAATGCACCTACTAGTCTAAGGGTCACAGAGAATGCTGCCAAGTGAGGGCGTTCAAAAATGGTACAATGAGACTTCCAGAATTGGCAAAGGATAAGACCATCGCTCAAAATATGACTTAAAAAAACAAAGCTAAATTTATTGCTTAATGAAGTAGAGCTCTGCTGGTGAGGCATAGTCTCATTGAGCAAAGCAAACTGAAGACCACATGTAGGCGTCAGAGGCTTGTTTTGGAGTTTTGTGTGTTATGGAAGCAAGATGGGTTGACATAAATCTGAGAATATGTCTTTTGTTCAATGTGTTGGATATAGAGGTGAAAACAGTAAGTTTTCTGGAGTGAGTCTTTGTCCACTTGACTGACTTTTAAAGGAATGAGGCTCTCTGTTGGCTTTTGGTATGGGTTGTTGATTGAAGTAATTGTTACTTACTTTGGGTTTAAAACCAGTTCTGGTGTTTACTTTTATCTGAAACTGAAATTAGAAACTGATTAAATGTATTAAAAACCAGTTCAGGTATTTACTGGCAGTTTTAGAAGATGTAGTCTTTTTCCGTGAGTGTAGGAATAATTTCATGTATTTATAATGGATGTGCACATAAATTTACTGTTATTTTTCAAATAACATTTATTTCATATAAGCTTTTTATACTGACATGATCAACTCATGTGTTGATATGTTCCACATACTTATTAGTAGCTGTGTGTTATCATATTAATGTACCATAGCTTGTATAGCTATTTCTCAATTGTTGAGCATTTGGATTTATTTCAGTTTTTCATGGTTACCAAGTCATGCTGTAATACTCCTTTTGAATAATTTCCTGAAAGATATAGTCTCCAGAGGGAAGCTAATAAAATTAATCATGATTTTAAAAAGTTAGATGATTATTTCATTTGTAAGCTAAGTATAGTATAGGTCCATCACTTGACCCAGTTGCCTGACTGAATTTAATCTTAAAAAGTATTTGTGGCTTCATATGTTTTTATCTGAGCAAATTAGGCTAATTTGTATTCTTGGTTTTTATCTCTACTTATATGCATACATGAGCAAATCAAGATTCTGCAGTGTAGAAAAAACTGATAGATTTTGACATAAAGACTGAATTTCATAGAAATCCATACATGATGAGTGGAAAGCATATAAATTATCTAGGGAGGGATGGGGGATAGTAGGCATGCTCCTCCCTATTCATGAGAACCAATTATTAAATATACAGGAATTATATAAACCAGTTATTAAACTTTTAATAGCTTGGAATCAGCTATGATGGGTATATTTACACCACAGAAATTGGCAAATGCTACAAATCAAGGCTTTCATTTTTCTTTTTGTCAGAGAGCCAGTTTATCAGCACATCACTGGATGAGAACATCAGGCAGGAAACCTAGGAGTTGGAACATTGCCATTAATTTCATGATTACTTTATATATTGGTAATTTTAAAAATGAAACTATATTTGCTTCTATACCACACATGGTCCTCATTATTTTGAATTGGGAAGATGCCAAGTGAAAAAGAAAGATTAAAAGCTCCCAAGAAATATGCAAAATACAGCCAAATCCACATACTTGGTTTCATTTATCCTGGTTCATGAAACTCTATTTTGCAAAAGTTACTTCCCAGCTAAATCTATTTCCAAAATACATGTTTTAGGAAGAAATATTCAAAATACAAATTATTATATTTTGACAAAAATTGTGGCAAAAAATGGACATCTATTTAAAGTTAGCAGGCTACTTAAAGAGGGTGGATGTGGGTATTTTTAATTCTTTTCTCTACAAGAATCCCTCCTCTCTCCCACAAGAATCTACAAAACAAAATAAGAGGGAGGAGAGGCTCCATCTTATGGAAACAAGAAAGATCCATAATCACACACCACTTAGAAGTGACCCTGTTTAAGGAAAAAAGATGTGATTCAAGGATTTTATGTCCAGCAAAATTGACTTTCAGGTATAAAGGGCCACAACTATTATCAACATGTAAAATTCCAAGGAATATTGTTCCCATGACCCTTAATGCAAAATCTACTAAAGAATGAATTTCAGATCAGCAAAGATGACATAAGGACTAGGAATGATCATTAAATGTGTATTTGTTTGTGGAACTTAGACTAAACGAGGGACAAAAGGGAGAGAACATCATATGTAATGTCTGTTTTCTTCAAATAAATAAATGAATAGATAAACTAAAAAGTAGGAGAATGAGGAGAGCATGTGCCAAATTAAAAAAAAAAGAACTTTCATTAAGTATTCCTAGTAGTTGATGGTGGTACTGGTACTGCTACTCTGCGACTGTTGGGTATGTATTATAGCATTGAAAAAATGAGTAATTATGGGATATCATAATTCAGCCATCCCTGATGCATTAACAATCAAGACTCTTGATTCAAGATTATTGGATAAGGAGATCTGGATATAATATAGACATTCAGTGGAAACTCTATAGTCCTGAATTTGAATTGGGAGTGTCAGTATGAATTTATGAGATTTTTTTTTCACAGACACACACACAATTTTATCCTAGCTCTGCCCACTGAAAAGGTCTAGAAACACCGACCAATGCAGCAGCACTTTGAGCATTATAATCTTGAAGTACCATATTTCACTAAAAGAAACCAGTGCTTCTTAGAGAAATGCCCAATTCTAGGTCTAAGGCAGGAAATGAACTTGGAACAACTTTGGGGAAAATAAAACTGTTATAAAGTTATGTTAGTTATTTTTTTTTGTTTGTGATACTTGCCAGTTTTTTGAATTTGTAATTTGTATTCCTCATTCTAAATAAATATTCACTTTCAAGCCTAATTCTGCATTCTTTTTCTCACAGAGGCTTTCCTCTGCCCCACACTACCCCACAGATTATGTAAGCTTCAGGCCCCATAAAACCTAGATTCCCACCTGCCTCTCTACCACATATGCATAATGAGAGCCCCTGAAGAAGATAATGAAGCAAATGAGGAAACAATAAATGTAAT
>NW_012106475.1:6069232-6129385 GCF_000951045.1 Mandrillus leucophaeus | reverse complement strand
TTAAAAAGTATTTGTGGCTTCATATGTTTTTATCTGAGCAAATTAGGCTAATTTGTATTCTTGGTTTTTATCTCTACTTATATGCATACATGAGCAAATCAAGATTCTGCAGTGTAGAAAAAACTGATAGATTTTGACATAAAGACTGAATTTCATAGAAATCCATACATGATGAATGGAAAGCATATAAATTATCTAGGGAGGGATGGGGGATAGTAGGCATGCTCCTCCCTATTCATGAGAACCAATTATTAAATATACAGGAATTATATAAACCAGTTATTAAACTTTTAATAGCTTGGAATCAGCTATGATGGGTATATTTACACCACAGAAATTGGCAAATGCTACAAATCAAGGCTTTCATTTTTCTTTTTGTCAGAGAGCCAGTTTATCAGCACATCACTGGATGAGAACATCAGGCAGGAAACCTAGGAGTTGGAACATTGCCATTAATTTCATGATTACTTTATATATTGGTAATTTTAAAAAATGAAACTATATTTGCTTCTATACCACACATGGTCCTCATTATTTTGAATTGGGAAGATGCCAAGTGAAAAAGAAAGATTAAAAGCTCCCAAGAAATATGCAAAATACAGCCAAATCCACATACTTGGTTTCATTTATCCTGGTTCATGAAACTCTATTTTGCAAAAGTTACTTCCCAGCTAAATCTATTTCCAAAATACATGTTTTAGGAAGAAATATTCAAAATACAAATTATTATATTTTGACAAAAATTGTGGCAAAAAATGGACATCTATTTAAAGTTAGCAGGCTACTTAAAGAGGGTGGATGTGGGTATTTTTAATTCTTTTCTCTACAAGAATCCCTCCTCTCTCCCACAAGAATCTACAAAACAAAATAAGAGGGAGGAGAGGCTCCATCTTATGGAAACAAGAAAGATCCATAATCACACACCACTTAGAAGTGACCCTGTTTAAGGAAAAAAGATGTGATTCAAGGATTTTATGTCCAGCAAAATTGACTTTCAGGTATAAAGGGCCACAACTATTATCAACATGTAAAATTCCAAGGAATATTGTTCCCATGACCCTTAATGCAAAATCTACTAAAGAATGAATTTCAGATCAGCAAAGATGACATAAGGACTAGGAATGATCATTAAATGTGTATTTGTTTGTGGAACTTAGACTAAACGAGGGACAAAAGGGAGAGAACATCATATGTAATGTCTGTTTTCTTCAAATAAATAAATGAATAGATAAACTAAAAAGTAGGAGAATGAGGAGAGCATGTGCCAAATTAAAAAAAAAAGAACTTTCATTAAGTATTCCTAGTAGTTGATGGTGGTACTGGTACTGCTACTCTGCGACTGTTGGGTATGTATTATAGCATTGAAAAAATGAGTAATTATGGGATATCATAATTCAGCCATCCCTGATGCATTAACAATCAAGACTCTTGATTCAAGATTATTGGATAAGGAGATCTGGATATAATATAGACATTCAGTGGAAACTCTATAGTCCTGAATTTGAATTGGGAGTGTCAGTATGAATTTATGAGATTTTTTTTTCACAGACACACACACAATTTTATCCTAGCTCTGCCCACTGAAAAGGTCTAGAAACACCGACCAATGCAGCAGCACTTTGAGCATTATAATCTTGAAGTACCATATTTCACTAAAAGAAACCAGTGCTTCTTAGAGAAATGCCCAATTCTAGGTCTAAGGCAGGAAATGAACTTGGAACAACTTTGGGGAAAATAAAACTGTTATAAAGTTATGTTAGTTATTTTTTTTTGTTTGTGATACTTGCCAGTTTTTTGAATTTGTAATTTGTATTCCTCATTCTAAATAAATATTCACTTTCAAGCCTAATTCTGCATTCTTTTTCTCACAGAGGCTTTCCTCTGCCCCACACTACCCCACAGATTATGTAAGCTTCAGGCCCCATAAAACCTAGATTCCCACCTGCCTCTCTACCACATATGCATAATGAGAGCCCCTGAAGAAGATAATGAAGCAAATGAGGAAACAATAAATGTAATAGAGGAAAAATATTTAAAGAGATGATAGAGGAAAACTTTTCTCGAATGAAACTTGAATCGTCATACTATTTCCCTAGGGAAAACTGATACATTCCAGTCAATATGAGAATATACTTAGTAAAGTTATTGAACTTTTAAGAACAAAGGATCCACACAGAGTTTTCCATAGCAATATTCATGGAAAAAGATGAATGATAATTGACAAAGTTTTGAAAGAGTCACCCCAATAATTTTTATATCCTGCCAATTGTTCATTAACTATGAAAGCAACAGAAGATATTCTCAAAAATGTGAGTACTCAGGAAATACAGCAATCCTAATACTGCTTCTTGGAAAGCCACATGGCAAAATTTGGCCCACTTTTATTAAAAATAAGAGCTCAGATATGGAGAAGTTGACAGTGAAAGGATTTTTGATGCAGCGAATCCAATTAAATATAACACTAAAGCCAAACAACTTTGAATATTGTGAGTATAGAGCAGATTGTAAACATTTTAAACCCTGACATTCTGAAATTGATAATTAAAAAATGAGAAAATCATTTATTCAACAAATCTGTATTGAGCACTGATTCCGTGCCAAGCACTGTACTAGGTGTTAAGGATACTATAATGAACAAGAAAGAGATTCAATGTTTGCCTCCAGAAGGCTTACAGTCTATAAATAATGCACCATAACATTATGGTTTGGAGTTATCTATTTCTTTTTCTGTCTAGTTCCCCTTCTAGCAATAGAACTCCTCTTTCCAATTCCCTTTGGTTCAGGTGAACCTGATGACATTCACCCCTTACATAGAGGTGACAATTCAGACCATCCCATCCCTCTGACCATAGTGATTATTTCTGGACTGGGATTATATGATCAAATTGGGCCCATTCCTGGAAATTTCCTGAGATTGCTGTCATGAAAAACTGACTTGCACAGGTGTTGCTAAGCTAGCAGGGTGTGAATCTGGATCTCAGTGGTCATCTTGGCCATTATGTAGAGAGGACTGTTCAGAGAGAGAAAGAGCCTTGATGTCATTTAAGTGTCCCAAATCCTTCTGAAATCACCTACACCACTGACCTTTCCAGTTGCAGAACCAATTATCTACTTTTTTGCTTAAACTTGTTGGAATTGGATTTCATTACTTACAATTGAAAGAAGTCCACCAGATTCTAGTAGAAGTGTTATAACAGGGGAAGTTCAGGATGATATGGGAACACATAGCAATAGTACGTATATAAATTGTCTAATAATTTCCATATGCATTTTGTAGTATCTTTCAATGTTTATTATATTTAAAACATTTTTACTCAAACTGCTTTTGGTTTTATTTCAAAGTTATGACATGTTAAAAGTAGAAGGAAGGGAGGAATGGTAATAGGAAATCTGAGAATGCTGATTTTCTCATGGCAGGGAGTTAAAGGTGAAACATATATTTAAAAAGCATGACTCCAAACAAATCAGTAAAGACAAAAGACCTGATCAGCCTCTTCACAAAAGAGAATAAACACAAAGGGCCAACAAACATAGGACAATGTGCTTAATTTCATTAATCATCAGGGAAATGCATATTGAACACAATGGGCTAGGCTACTAAACCACACCCTCCAGAATGTTTAAAATTAAAAAGACAGAGAATATCAAGCATTGGTGAGGACAACGTGTAGCATCAGGAACCCTCTAAGACTACTGGTAAGGTTATAAATTGGTACTTTGGAAAACGGACAATGTCAGCCAATCCTGAACATGTGCACACTCTCTACCCAGTAATTCTGCTTTAGTTATAAATGCAAAAGAAAGAAGACGGAAAGAAGACCAGAAGACACATGAATGTTCGTAGCAACACTATTCATACCAGTCAAGAACTAGAGACACTGAAATGCCCATCTACAGAATGAATTAATAATTATTCACATAATGGGAAATTGTGCAGTAATGACTATGAATGATAAACAATTATGCAATAATATAATCTCACAAATATAATGTTGAGTGACAGAAACTAGACCAAAAGAATATGTCATGTATCATGTATGATTCCACTTAACGCAAATTATAAAAACAGGCAAAACGAACCGATGCTGTTAAAAGTCAGGCCCGTGGTTACCCTTGAGCAAGGGGTCATGACTGGAGGGTGGCAGGAGCAGGGGCTTGTGGAGTGCTGGACATTCTCTGTTTCTTGATCTAGGTGCTAGTTACACAATGTGTTCAGTTTGTGAAAATTCATTAAGTTGTATACGTAATGTGCAGTTTTCTGTATGTGGACTATATTCCAATCAAAGGTATAAAAAGTTAAACACATGACTCCCAGCTCAATGTTTTCCAAAATCTTTGTTCTTAACTTCAAGTGAATTTATTAGAACTTCTAATGGTAAAAAATCATTTACTTGAAATTCAGCAGTATTTTAAATGTCATCTTATCTTCCTTTTAGTCAGTTAATTTCAAGTGCATTTTAATACTTTTTATTTAAAATGCCACATACAAAACAGTTCCACATTTTATAAAACTGTTTTTCTCCTTTTTCTTCCTTTTAGCCCTCCTCCATTTGTGTATGTACCTAGGGAGATGACTGGATGATGTTCACCAAATGTTAATTATCGTTAAATCCAGGAGATGGGATTTGGGGTGCATTTTTTTTTTTTTTTTTTTTTTTTTTTTTTTTTTTTTTTTATGAGACGGAGTCTCGCTCTGTCGCCCAGGCTGGAGTGCAGTGGCGCGATCTCGGCTCACTGCAAGCTCTGCCTCCCAGGTTCACGCCATTCTCCTGCCTCAGCCTCCCCAGTAGCTGGGACTACAGGCGCCCGCCACCACACCCAGCTAATTTTTTGTATTTTTAGTAGAGACGGGGTTTCACAGTGTTAGCCAGGATGGTCTGGATCTTCTGACCTCGTGATCCGCCCGCCTCGGCCTCCCAAAGTGCTGGGGTTACAGGCGTGAGCCACCGTGCCCGGCCTGGGGTGCATTTTAAAATTTTCTCTCTGGACTTTGCTATCTAGTTTGAACTTTTTATGATGAGCATACATACATATCATTTCTATAAAAACATTAAAACAATTTCTTTATAAAAGAAAAGCTGATCTCATATCTTATGCCTGTATTCAGCCATAGCCATCGGAAAGGAAGATTCCTAGGAACGTATTCTACCCAAAATCTGATTATAGTGACATAGCTCCATTCAGGCAGTTTGGGAGTCATCTCTGTCATCTCTCAGTGGGGTGCTTTCATGCTGGCATTTTGTAGGCAGCTTTCTGTTCACACTTAATGGAAATAGGTAGGATGATCTCATAGGGGAGAGACTGCCCAGACACTTTCAAAGGTTTTATGTTTGATTTTTAATTCAGCAATGTGGGAAAGAACGATATTCAAATGACAATGATATTATAATTGGTTTCTGTAAAAAGCAAAGGGAGGCACCTTAAAGTCCTCATATCTATCCTTTCTTATCATTTTTTAGAGTCTGATATTTCTTGTTCGGGACTGGAGTTTCCCATACGAATTTTCATATGGAGCTGATGGTGGTGCCAAATTCTTGGAAAAACGCCTCAAGGTTTGTTAGATATTTAGGTGCATGAAATTTCACTGACAATAATCTAGAATTATTTTTGTTGGATCATTTGGTGAATAGATACTCAGTAGCCACAATCTCATTTGTTATGATATTAATGACACAGGTAAAGCATTCTTTGTATATACCTATAAAACAAGAATTTACTCCTAAAGATAAAACTTTTACTTTGAAGAACTAAGTCACTTCAAGACTGATAGTGCAAATATCAAGATTCAGGTTTTAGTAGAAGTTTCAAAGCCAATGTAACATATATCTAATTTTGAAATCCCTGGATTCAATCTTAGAACACAGAATGTAAAATTAGAAGGCCTTCCACTTTCTGCGTCGTGCTAGTTCAATACTGTACAAATTGTTACACTGAGCAGATATCACCAAAAGTGCCTACTGGGAAATCAGGGAGAAAGATCAAAATTTACAAAAATGTTCCTTGAAAATTGAGATCTCTGAACCTATTAGGTTTACAGTCATAATAGTTTGTCTATATTAAAAACTATCAAATATGTATTTACATAAGGTGGGAGGTGAGGGTGATTTGGCTTGTAAGTAAACACCCAACTATTCAGATTCCATTCTAGAATTTAAATATACACTTACCAGGTGATAGGAGGCTGTCTTGAATATCTACTAAAAAGAAAGTAGAAATATCTTACTTTCTCTTTGTGGCTCCTATGAGTACTTTGAATTAAAATTTGAATTTGTAGAAACTAGCCAGAGTAAAGCCCTATTAATTTGTATTAAAAATGGGAAGGTCCATTTGAGTTAGTATAAGGGTAGACACTTGCTAATTATAACTATGCCATGTGTTTTCTATACTTAGACATGACTGTGTGTGGCAAACCACCCAAAACTTTCTTCTTTCTTTAGTAGCAGCCCTGTCGTGTCATTTTTATCATTGTGGGACCAAAAAGACATAGCAAATATAAGATGCCACAGAATTCCTTTGCGAAATTTATGATGAAAGTAGTTCAAACTTCAGAATGATTTATTGCAGGTCTCAGGGAACCAGCATGAAGAACTACAGAATGTCAGAAAACACATCCATTCCTGCTTCACCAACATTTCCTGTTTTCTGCTACCTCATCCTGGCTTAAAAGTAGCTACCAATCCAAACTTTGATGGAAAATTGAAAGGTTTGTGTCTTTTAGTGACTATGTTTGCATCACTTAGTCTGATTATAGAAATGTCATTTTATCTACTGGGCTTATGGCTGATAGTTTAGTTTATCTACTGATAGGAGGCTGATGATTAGAAATTGTCAGGAGAATAGGGCATCCTGGGCTGGTGCTCCTCCTTGGCGAACTGTGGGATTCTGTGGGCGCTGAATATATACACTGCCTGCAAAAATAGGCCAGATCCTGAGTTCACCTAGCAGGCAGTAACCGTCACCTTCTCATCTCTGTGCACTGAGAAGTGCTCCTTCATGTTTTTATGCTTCATTTTCCTTATCTACATGAAAAAGGAAAACAGATGTCTATAGTATTGGAATTCTGTATTAAGTTATATAATTAGAGATTGAGAGAAATGCTCTTTAAAACTGCTCCTAAATCATTTAATTATAAATTAGAAAAACTTCACTAAAAATGGAATCTTGTGTGAAAGAGGACCAGTTTCTTAAAAAAAAAAAAAACCACTAGAGTGTTTTTCAAATAGTGTATACTTATAGGATGTAATTATGTCTTTAATAGAGGACTGATTGTTACATGATTCCAAAGCAGCTGGACTTGTTAAACAAACAAACAAACAAGAGCGGGAGGGGAGGTAGGAGTCTGGGAAAATGGAAGTTAATCTTTCCCAAAAGATATCCATCAGGGCTGTAGACATATGCTTTGTAGTTAATATGACATAGTTCAAAGACATGACTTTTTAACTTGAAAGCATGGTGTGGAATATACCACTGAATTCAGACATTTGTTTAATTTACTGTGGCCTTTGTGCGTCGTGCCAGGAGTGAGACAGTGACATTACAAGCTTTTCAGCACAATTGTTGTCAGAGGGATTTAAAATTACTTTAAAGAAAGGACAATACTGGCAGATTTGAAAAGCAGATGAATTATTTTTGTCCTTGCACCCATGACATTGACTCTCAGATACCTTATATTTAACTTTAGTAGTTAGTACCATAAATACAATACCAAATTTCTCAATCATTCATCAGCATGGTGCTTATACACATTTTGTCTTACTTTTATACAACAGACTAGATAGCAGTAAGCATATGGTACATATGGATGACAGGCTTCTATAATTTCACTGTCACATTTATGAATTCCAACCCACTAGTGGATGCACAGATCTCAGTATTGTGCAATTACCTAATGGCTTTAATGTGTTTTGAATAAATTACATAAAGAAAGGCTTCTTACATAAAGAGAAAGCTTCTCTTTCTCCTCTGGAGTTGGGAGACATAAACAGGCAGAGGAGGGGTGCGCCTTCAACAACAGTCCTTTATTGGAACTAAAAATTACCGTGGCTTGTTCCATTACTGCAGTATACAGCTACAGATCTTGGAATAACTGATACTTTTTGCAATGAAAGAGCTCAGGGAGAGAGTTTAAGACAAATCATGCAAATGCAGAATCCTACTTATTATTTGTATTTTTTATTTTTAGAGACAGGGTCTCACTCTGTGGCCCAGGCTGGAGTGCAGTGGTGCAATCCTAGCTCACTGCAACCTTGAACTCCTGGCCTCCAGCCATCGTTTTGCCTCAGCCTCCCAAGTAGCTAGGACTAAAGGCACACACCACCATGTGCAGCTAATTTTTTTTTTTTAATTTTTTGTAGAGATGAGGTCTTGCTGTGCTTCCAGGGCTGGTCTCAAACTTCTGGGTTCAATCAATCCTCCTATCTTGACCTCCCAAAGTATTGGGATTACAGGCGTGAGCCATTGCACCCAGCCACTTATTTTATTTTAGAGACAGGGTCTCACTCTGTCTCTCAGGCTGGAGTGCAGTGGTGCGATCATAACTCACTGCAGCCTTGAACTATTGAGCTCACGCAATCCTCCTGCTTCAGCCTCCCAAATAGGACTACAGGAGTATGCCAGCATGCCCGGTCATTTATTTATTTATTTATTTTGCAGAGATGGGGGTTTCACTATGTTGCCCAGGCTGGTCTTGAACTCCTGGCCTCAAGTGATGAATTACAGGAGCCACCATGCTTGGCCAGAATCCCACTTTTTAAGACATTTGTTCTCCATCAAATTTTATTCACTTCTATGCATATATTGACCTACACAATTGGTTTACAGCTAACTATAAGTTATGAGTTTACCAAAGTGGCTCACCTAGGAAAAAGAGAAGCGAAAGGTAGCTTCAATTTCCATAAAAGTTCCATTTTAATGAGACTTTTGTATCTTACAAGACTGCTGCTATAAGCCCTCTTGTGGGCAGAAAGGTTGTACTTTGCCTCCGTGTTTCTTTGGGCAGTTTTGAAAGTCTGCTATCTACATTATTTTTCTGTCCCACCCTGAATCTTACAGTTTGGTGTGATTTCTATCCAGGGTGTCTTGTCAGCTGACCATGATGTTCTCCAGAGGGCTGGCATCTCAGTGGTTGCCTCTGGTGAAGAAAAGTCTTTGAATAAACAATTATGCAAAAGTTGTTCTTTGATAATAGTTTCTCATATACTCTTTTACACACAGAAATAACTTTTAGCTCATTATCAATAGTAATCATTGTTATAATAACTATTTGTTCATGGTCGCTCAAAGTATTGCAATTATTATTATTTTACCTATGTCTAGTGTTATTAAAAACTGATAATACTATGATTAAATTTAACTACTATTAATTTAAGAGCTTCCCAAAAGGAAATGAAGAAGATTAAAGGCACTTAATCACATTCATTTATGCAACATTCAACCAGCTCTTATTGGGTGCTTACTGAATACCTACCCTAGCATTGCAAATACAATTTTTTAAATAACAAGGAGTTATCCTTTTTTTTTTTTTTTTGAGGTTGCTCTACATTATAGTACCATATGTAGAATGGGCAGATAGCCACATGATAAGATGTGGAGCTGCTTCCTTAGCAGCTGCGGTGAGACTTGAGAATGCGTAGTCAAATGCGTGTTTCGAATCACTTATCAGAATCAGGAAATCCCGAGAAAATATCTTCCTTTGTTAATTTATACAGCAATACTATACTAGTGCATCTGCCCTGTGGAGTTCTTACAAAGCATGCATCATATGCTCAACTATTGTGGCAGATAACCACCACTTTGACCAAGCCACTAAAGTCCTTGGAAGATTTTACCATTGTGGAAGAAATAACCAAAGAAACTTACTGAACATAATTCTGAATCAGCTATTCATATATATTAATTGAACACTTGCAATGCCAAAGCTTATTAATACACCTCTGCAAATCAATTTGAACTGGTTTGCAGATTTTCTGGGTCATCTATTTACGGTGTTCAACTAACATTAGCAAGAGCTCACTACCTATGTATGTTATGAATATATTGTTCTTATTTTCTGAATCCAAAATTGGAATATGTAGCATTAGTTCCAGTGAGAACAAAGATGGCTACTGCCATCTTCAGACACATTTTTTAATCCAAATGTGTGGTTAGATGCTGGTTACTTTAATGGTAATTAATTACCACACTTGCTGGTGCATTAACACACAGTCATATCTTATTCCATTCCAATTGTATAAGGAATGTTTGGGGACAGAAATTTATATACATGTTTTGAAAGTGATTTTAAAGTGGTTTTATAAGAAGAAAACTTTGTTTTATTCAGAAACTCAAGAATTGGTACATTCTAGATGTATAGTAATACTCTACTAAAGATGAAAAAACATAAGATCATATAGCAAAAAGGAAACCTATTAGTATCAGTGAATACAGATACATGGCAGGCAATAAAACAAAACAGGAATGTGGTAACATAAATACAAATATCAGTATTGTATTCCAGTGAATACTGGTAACTAAAAAGCAAACCGCAATAATAAATCTATATATAGTATAAAGCAAAATTATCAGTGAAGATTGGTACAATGCAAACAACAAAGTAAGTTTGAATAAACTCCACTACAAGTACCCATAAATCATGGTCACTAGAATTTCAAAGTGGCACAAAACATGAAACAAAATAACTTTGAAAGATATCCAGCATCATGCTTGTGTGTGTCATAAAAGAAGTAAAGAAAACAAATTCTAACATAAAATAGTATTTCAGTGTAGCCCCAATGTTATAACTGGGGTTATAACAACAGGAAAAATGCAAACACAGTCTTAAGGTTTGAATCTTTAAGGCCTTCAAAATCACCAGCCCCAAAGCCTGAAAACTCAGTAACTCTGCTAAAATTTAGATTTTTTAAAATTACAGGCAGTTACTGAATTTACTTAGGAACCAAGCAAGTCACTGGACAGATCATGCTTTTTTACATAGTATGTGTATTTTTCCATATATATATATAATATGTGTGTGTGTATGTGTATATATATATGTATGTATGTATATATTTTTTTTTCTTTTTTTGGAGACAGGGTCTTGCTCTGTCACACAGGCTGGAGTGTGGTGGCACAATCTCAGCTCACTACAACCTCCATCTCCGGGTTCAAGTGATTCTCCTGCCTCAGCCTCCAGAGTAGCTGGGACTATAGGCATGTGCCCCCATGCCTGGCTAAGTTTTTTTTTGTTTGTTTTTTGTTTTGTATTTTTGGTAGAGGTGGGGTTTCACCATGTTAGCCAGGATGGTCTCGATCTCCTGACCTCATGATCCACCTGCCTCAGCCTTCCAAAGTGCTGGGATTATAGGCGCGAGCCACTGCACCCAGCCATGTACAGCTAATTTTTATATTTTAATAGAGACAGGATTTCACCACGTTGGCCAGGCTGGTCTTGAACTCCTGACCTCAAATGATCCACCTGCCTCGGCCTCCCAAAGTGCTGGGATTACAGGCGGGAGCCACTCCACCCGGCCCCAATTTTTCCATATATTTGAAATAACAACTTAAGAAATTATCCCTGTGTTCAGAAGACTTCTCTGGTGATGATTTTCTATATTACTTTGCTAAGTCTGTAATGTTAAGCTTTAACCTACTGCTATAGCTTGGGTTATGTGTAATCAATTATATCAAACACGACAGCTACATAATGCATACTACCTCTCATCTGCTTAAGTGGCCTTTTCTTGCTGTTTTATTTTGTGTTGCTGAGTTCCACCACTAGAGGTAGCATCATTATCACTATCTTTTTGAACTCTGCAGTCCAGTTACCACAGCTTACCCAGTTTTGTACAATTCTTAGAAGATGGGCTCGCTATGCATGGAGCAATTTTTGGATGCATTTTCTGGAGGGAATGCATTATAATAAGCCAGTAAAAATCTGGTCTCTTCCCAATTTATGAGCCTATGTATATAAAACCATAAATAAGACTTAAAACATGAACTGGTTATGGCTGGGCGTGGTGGCTCATGCCTGTAATCCCAGCACTTTGGGAGGCTGAGGCGGGCGGATCATGAGGTCAAGAGATCAAGACCATCATAGCCAACATGGTGAAACCCCACCTCTACTAAAAATACAAAAATTAGCTGGGCATAGTGGTGTGCACCTGTAGTCCCAGCTACTCAGGAGGCTAAGGCAGGAGAATTGCTTGAACCCAGGAGGTGGAGGTTGCAGTGAGCCAAGATGGCACCACTGCACTCCAGCCTGGGCGACAGAGCAAGATTCCATTTCAAAAACAAAACAAAACAAAAAAGCAAAACAAAACAAAAAAAACCTTCAACTGGTTATATGAATGGGCTACATACAAAGCATACATGTAAAACCAAGCAAGCTAACTTATAATATCCAGAAAGCTAATTTATAGGTGGAAGACAAGATACATATGAAACGGGAGTGGAAATTTGGGCAAGGAGAATCATCACTGTGAGAAGAGCAGGTTTCAGGAGTTGCTTAAGTGATAGGGAAGTGCATGATGGCATTATCACTGGGGAGGAAATGGGGGAGATCAAAGGATGTTTTATTCTGTGGCATGGAAGACTGGGGAGGATTCCAAAAATAATAATGGATTTGCTTTTATTTGTAGAAATAGATGATGAATTCATCAAAAACTTGAAAATACTGATTCCTTGGCTACTTAGTCCTGAGAGCCTAGATATTAAAGAGATCAATGGGAATAAAATCACCTGCCGGGGTCTGGTGGAGTACTTCAAGGTATCACTCTCATTTCTAGAGCCTTTGTGAGTACTTAGATTTGACATATATTGGATCGCAATTCCTATAAACAAAAATTATGGACCCTATAATATGAGAGCAAAGGTACGAGGAATCTATAAAAAGGATTTTTAAAATCCCTTTAAAAAGCTTTTTCAAATCCTTTCAGAAAGCTTACTTTCTGAAATTATTCTTTTGAGGAAACCACATAAAGGTAACTTTACTGTCCCCTTTTATACTGAGGGAACTGTATTTTGAAATATGAATGTAAGAGCTGGAAAAGTCTTTTGGGGGAATGGGGTGTTTCCCAGGGCCCATGATCTATTCTGAATTTTACCTTCATAATTCTGAAGATTTTCCCCAAGGGGATACCTTCCTACTGAAGAAAATAGTTCCGCATTTCTTACTCTCTGCACCAAGAGCCAATATGAAGTGGAATTATTTTAAATTTGCATTTACCTGTTTGCCTTAGATAGCACTGAATACTTTTTACCAACCCATATATATCCTGGAGAATTTCAGTTAGCAACCCAATTGTGGACTGACACTCCAAGGACTAAAATATCAATTTTTAAAATTCATGCTTTGTCATTTAATATGCTGTCATATAAGTTCTGTAGGATTTATTTACCTTCATGATTGTCAGCAATAAATGTCATGTTATTTATCTAAAATACGAATTTTTACTGCGTGTAACACTGTGGAGGTGCTTACAATTTGGTAGGAGATTCAGAACCCTCACAAGGGTCTGTTCCATAAAGCTTATGACATCAGCAGGGTACAGATTCCTGTGGGTAACTGAAAAAGGGCGGTTACTCCCGGCAGAGGGGTCTAAGAACATTTTAAAGGGAGTGGCATTGAGTTGAGCCTTTAAGAAGGGCCAGATTGGCAGACAGAGATGTTTGAAAAAGGCATTTCGGGAAAGGGAAACAACATGAACTAAGAAAAAAGGGAATTTAAGTATGAGAAAGATAAAATAGTTATAAGTTCCTGAAAATATTTTTGAAATGTCAAGAGCTTAGAATGCAATTTCATAGAATTAGAGGAAATATTGAATGGAATTGCTTGAACATGAATCTTTTTCTTTTTTTTTTTTAGGCTTATATAAAGATCTATCAAGGTGAAGAATTACCACATCCCAAATCCATGTTACAGGTATTTATTAATGAGGAGGCATGTTTTAAGACACGTGACTAAGGCTAAGATTTCTGGCTGTCGGAAATTACCAGATAATAATATTAGACAGAAGGATTTATTGGAAGATTATTTGCCTAATAACTTTACCTATTTATGTTTTCATCTAAACATTTTTCACATAAACGTATTGCAGCCTCACTTGTGTTGAGACACACACACTTTATACCAAAGGGTTTTCATTCTCTTCGCACTAAATTTGTTTAGAAAACAGTCTTATATTATGATTTAGATTCATACATGTAACACACAGTAGAAAAGCAGGTCCAAGTTTTAAACAACTGTTTCTCCACAAACTTTTTCTTTTTTTTTTAGACGGAGTCTCGCTCTCTCCCCCAGGCTGGAGTGCAGCGGCGCGATGTCGGTTCATTGCAAGCTCCGTCTCCCGGGTTCACGCCATTCTCCTGCCTCAGCCTCCCGAGTAGCTGGGACTACAGGTGCCCACCACCATGCCTGGCTAATTTTTTTGTATTTTTAGTAGAGACGGGGTTTCACCGTGTTAGCCGGGATGGTCTGGATCTCCTGACCTCGTGATCCGCCTGCCTTGGCCTCCCAAAGTGCTGGGGTTACAGGCGTGAGCCACCGTGCCCGGCCTCCACAAACATTTTTGTTTTAAAAGGAGCCAGGCACGGTGGCATGTGCCTGTAGGCTCAGCTAGTCAGGAGGCTGAGGCAGGGGGATCACTTGAGTCCAGGAGTTTGAGTCCAGCCTGGGCAACATAGTGAGACCTCACGTATAAAAAATAAGTCAACATATTTTGGCTGGGAGTGGTGGCTTATGCCTGCAATCCCAGCACTTTGGGAGGCTGAGGTGGGCAGATCATGAGGTCAACAGATCGAGACCAGACTGGCCAACATGGTGAAACCCCGTCTCTACTAAAAATACAAAAATTAGCTGGGCGTGGTGGCGCGAGCCTGTAGTCCCAGCTACTCGGGAGGCTGAGGCAGCAGAATTGCTTGAGCCCGGGAGGTGGAGGTTGCAGTGAGCCGAGATCATGCCACTGCACTCCAGCCTGGGCAACAGAGCAAGGCTCAGTCTCAAAAAAAAAAAAGAATAAAAAAAAATAAATTTTAAAAAGGGAGAAACTAGTTTCCTTATATATTTTTAAAATGTAAGTTCTTAATAGTTCCTTTTTGTTATCAGTGATACACTCTTCTATCAGCAGCAGTCCTTAGACATATTTGTGTATATTAGTATTTATAAAATGTACTGTGTATTATTCCCCATGAGTTTGGGTTTATAGATATTTTTACTTCCCAGCATTTAATGACAGGTTAAAAAATATTTTTTGAGAGGAAAACTCTTCCAAATGAAAATTCATTTTAGAACTATTGTGTATTGAGTAAAAATCTGTTTATGCATTTTTGAAACTTTTTTACTAATTTTTAAAATGTAGAAATATTGTAACCGTTTTAAATTACGTTGAGGACTTTGGTTTCTTGCACATTTCTTGCACATGATGCTCTGAAATGTGAACTGCCTGTGGAAGTTTAATCAATATGAACTGCATTTTACATCATATTTTGTACTTTGTCCAAAGGCCACAGCAGAAGCTAACAATTTAGCAGCCGTGGCAACTGCCAAGGACACATACAACAAAAAAATGGAAGAGGTAAGAATTAAATATTTTAAATGCTGTCTTAAACCAGTATTCTTCATGCAACTCATTCTCTTTTTTCTTCCATGTTACACTGTACACACATGCAATGTGGTGGCTTTGACTTTTTCCTCAGCCTGTATCATGTGTCTATTTATTATATTCCTGAAAAAATTTTTAAAACATTACGTGTGCAATTTTAAAGGCATTTTAAATGAATTGTCTCTCTCTGTAATATATTCCTATTCACATATTTGGGGGTGTGTCAGATCTTTCCACTATATATAAAATCTAGCAGCTAAAATAGCATGTGGTACCCTCACGACTATGCCTCCTTATATTCCACAATTTTGGTATTTCTCTTAAAGATGAAACCTTTTAGGAAAAAAAAAACCTTAAGGGCCAATATTTCTATTTATTACATTTCCTCATTTTAACACTCCAAATTAGGATGGATCTGATAATTATTGTGTATATGTACTACTGTGATAGATATTTTCTCTTGAAAATGTTATGAAATTAGGTTGGGTGTGGTGGCTCACGCCTGTAATCCCAACACTTTGGGAGGCCGAGGCACATGGATTGCCTGAGGTCAGGAGTTCGAGACCAGTCTGGCCAACATGGTGAAACCGTCTCTACTAAAAATACAAAAAAAATTAGCCAGGCATGGTGGCGTGTGCCTGTAATCCCAGCTACTTGGGAGGTTGAGGCAGGGTAATTGCTTGAACAAGGGAAGTGGAGGTTGCAGTGAGCCGAGATTGTGCCACTACACTCCAGCCTGGGCAACAGAGCAAGAGTCTGTCTCAAAAAACGTGATGAAATTAAAATTGCATCCAAAATTGAAGTCTTAGAATCAATGAAAATGTAGTATATGGAGTGGCATTGTTTATGACATAAGGACAATCAGAATGAAAGAATACTCCATAATAGTTAAATCTCAAATGCAGGTATACCTCATTTTATTGAGCTTCACTTTCTTGCACTTTTTACAAATTGGATGTTGCCGGCACTCCTATGTGGAACAAGTCTGTTGACACCCTTTCTCCGACAGCATGTGCATGTCTGTGTCACATTTTGGTACTTCTCACAATTTTTCAAACTTTTTCATGATTATTATATCTGTTACGGCGACCTGTGATCAACGATTGCTGATGTTACTATTGTAATTGTTTCGGAGAGCCATTAACTGTGCTGTTATAAGATGCTGAACTTAATCGATAAATGTGTTTCCTGACTGCTCCATCAACCAGCAGTTCCTCCATCCCTCCCTCTCTGCAGTCCTCTTTTACCTGAAGCACAATAATATTGAAATTAGGCCAATTAATAACCCTACAATGGCCTCTAAGTGTTGAAGTTCAAAGAGACACATCTCTCACTTTAAATCAAAAGCTAGAAATGACTAAGCTTAGTGAAGAAAGCATATGAAAAGCTGACATAGGCCAAAAGCTAGGCCTTTGCACCAAATAGTTAGCCAGGCTGTGGATGCAAAGGAGAAGTTCTTAAAGGAAATTAAAAATGCTACTCCAGGCTGGGCACAGTGACTTATACCTGTTATCCCAGCAATTTGGGAGGGTTTTACACCTGTAATCCCAGCACTTTGGGAGGCTGAGACAGGTGGATCACTTGAGGTCAGGAGTTTGAGACCAGCCTGGCCAACATGGTAAAACCCTGTCTCTACTAAAAATACAAAAATCAGCCAGGCATAGTGGTACACGCCCGTAGTCCCAGTTACTCGGGAGGCTGAGGCAGAAGAATCGCTTGAACCCAGGAGGCAGAGGTTGCAGTGAGCCAAGATCATGCCACTGTACTGCAGCCTGGGTGACTGAGTGAGACTCTGTCTAAAAAAAAAAAAAAAAAAAACAGCTACTCCAGTGAACACACAGATTATAAAAAAGTGAAACAGCTTTTTTGCTGACACAGAGAAAGCTTTAGTTTGGATAGAAAATCAAACCAGCCACAACATGCCCTTAAGCCAAAGCCTAATCCAGAGCAAGGCCCCTAACTCTGTTCAATTCTATGAATGCTGAAAGAGTTGGTAAAGATGCAGAATAAAGTTGGAAGCTAGCAGAGGTTTTTGGTTCATGAGATTTAAGAAGCCATCTCCGTAACATAAAGTGCAAGGTGAAGTAGCAAATCTTGATGTAGAAGCTACAGCAAGTTATCCAGAAGATCTACCTGAAATCATTGATGACGGTGGCCGCACCAAACAGATTTTCAATGTAGATGAAATAGTCTTCTATTGGAAGATGCCATCCAGGACTTTCCCAGCTGGAGAGGAGAAGTCAATGCCTGGCTGCAAAGCTTGGAAGGACAGGCTGACTTTCTTGTAGCTGGTGACTTTAAGTTGAACGCAGTGTTCATTTACCATTCCCCAAATTCTAGGGCACTTAAGAATCATGCTAAATCTACTCTTGCTTGTGCTCTATTAATGGAACAACAAAGCCTACATAACAGTACAGCTGTTTACACCATGGATTACTGAATATTTTAAGCCCATTATTGAGACCTACTAAGAAAAAGATTCCTTTCAAAATATTACTGCTCATTGGCATGAACTTATTCACCAAAGAGCGCTGATGGAGATGTATTTAAGGAAATTGAGGTTTTCAATGCCTGCTAACACAATATCCATTCTGCAGCCCAGGGATCAAGGAGTAATTTTGATTTTCAAATGTTAATAAGAAATACATTTTGTAAGGCTATAGCTGTCATAGATAGTGATTCTTCTGATAGATCTGGGCTTTGTACATTGAAAACCTTCCAGGAAAGATTCACCATTCTAGATGCCATGAAGAGAATCTGTGGTTTATAGGAGGCAAAAGTATCAGCATCAACAAGAATGTGGAAAAAGTTGATACCAACTCTTCTGGATGACTTTGAGGGGGGTTCAAGACTTCAGTGGAGGAAGGAAGTGCAGGTGTGGTGGAAACAGCAAGAGAACTTAGAAGTGGAGCCTGAAGATGTGACTCAATTGTGTAATCTCATTTAACGGATAAGGAGTTGCTTCCTATGGATAAGCAAAGACAGTGGTTTCTGGAGATGGAATCTACTCCTAGTGAAGATGCTGTGAACAGTGTTGAAATGACAACAAAGGGTTTAGAATATTTTTTATTGATACACAATAGATGTACATATTTTTGGAATACATATGATAAATTGATACATCCATATGTAAAGATCAAATCAGGGTAAGTGGGATATTTATCACCTTAAACATTTCTTTATGCTAGGAACATTTGAATTATTCTCTTCTGGCTATTTTGAATGTACAATATTGTTATTTACAGTCACCCTACTGAGCTATTGAACACTGTCTTACTTCAACTGTATATTTGTACCCATTAATCAACCTCTCTTCATTCCCTTCCCCCTGCCTTTTCCAGGGCTTTAAAATATTAAATAAAGTTAGTTGATAAAGCATTGACAGGGTTTGAGAGGATTGACTCCAATTTTTAAAGAAGTTCTGCTGTGAGTAATATGCTGTCAAACAGCATTCCAGGCTACAGAGAAATCTTTCATGAAAGGAAGTCTATCAATATGGCAAACTTTACTGTTGTCGTATTTTAAGAAATTGCCACAGCCACCTCAACCTTCAGCAACACCACCCTGATCAGTCAGCAGCCATCGACATCCAGGCGAGAGCCTCCACCAGCAGATTGATGTGCTGAAGCCTCAGATGATCCTTAGCATTTTTTTGCAATAAAGTGTTTTAAATTATGTACATGGTTTTTAGACATGCTATTGCACACTTTAATAGACTGCTATATAATTATAAACATAACTTTTATATGCATCAGGAAATTAAAAAATCATGTGATTCACTTTATTACAGTGGTCTGGAACCAAACACGTATTATCTCTGAGGCATGGCTATAACCAAAGTGAATGAATGGTATGGTTAACTGAGATCACCCTTGTAACTTTTCAAAAACTTGAAAATGTGATTCAAGAACATTTAATATACTCCTACTTAGTTTCTGGAAGAAAATATTCAATGGGCTCCATTCAAACAAAAATCAGTAAAACTGCTAAAGAATGTATTTCGCAGTTTACTTTGAGAGCTTTATAGCATTGATCATTGTTTATTAAACTTCATTGGTTAAAATGACTTTGGTGAAGATTTCCTAGAATTTGGATATATGTAGTTTTCTTAGATTTGGATTCATTCTGTGAATGAACTCAATTTTGTACTTCATGTTGTGTCACATGTCTTCTCATCTTGAAGGACTTGAAGTGATGAATATTATTTTCCACGGCAAAAAGAGAAAAATGTAAAATGACTTTAAGCCACCTATAGAATACCAGTCCCATTTACAGTCATGCCTCATGGATAGAGGGTGGAAAGATGTGGGCTGAAAAAACATATATGCAGGCTCCTGATTATTCATGTATTCTAACAAACTCAACTAGCTAAGTGAAAAATTTTGATACAGTTGCCAATTTTACTCTACATTGCATAAACGAATACTTCTCTGTCTGATACAGATTTGTGGTGGTGACAAACCATTTCTGGCCCCAAATGACTTGCAGAGCAAACACCTGCAACTTAAGGAAGAATCTGTGAAGCTATTCCGAGGGGTGAAGAAGATGGGTGGGGAAGAATTTAGCCGGCGTTACCTGCAGCAGTTGGAGAGTGAAATAGATGAACTTTACATCCAATATATCAAGCACAATGATAGCAAAAATATCTTCCATGCAGCTCGTACCCCAGCCACACTGTTTGTAGTCATCTTTATCACGTATGTGATTGCTGGTGTGACTGGATTCATCGGTTTGGACATCATAGCTAGCCTATGCAATATGATAATGGGACTGACCCTTATCACCCTGTGCACCTGGGCATATATCCGGTACTCTGGAGAATACCGAGAGCTAGGAGCTGTAATAGACCAGGTGGCTGCGGCTCTGTGGGACCAGGTAAGAACACTTTTAATTCACAACTAACTTCAGCACACATTTGAATGTCATCCGTGTGCCAGCCACTGCATTAGATGTTGGAAATAACACAGATCAACATGAATTGGGCCCCAGTCATCAAGAATGTTATGACCTGCCCAGATACGAACAACTAGCTATATAATACTGTGTAAAATGTGAAGTCCTATTTTCCAGTTAACATTTCAGCATTCAAAAAAAATACATCAATTTAGTAGTATATACATATTTTTTTCTTTTTCTGGGGGTTGGGGACAGTCTTGCTCTGTTGTCTAGGCTGGAGTGCAGTAGCATGATCTCAGCTCACTGCAACCTCCACCTCCCCAGCTCAAGCAATTCTTGTGCCTCAGCCTCTGGAGTAGATGGGACTACAGGTGCACACCACCATTCGCGGTTAGGTTTTTGTATCTTTTGTAGAAACGGGGTTTCACCATGTTGGCCAGCCTGGTCTCAAACTCCTGACCTCAAGCAATCTGCCCGTCTCAGCCTCCCAAAGTGTTTGGATTACAGGCGTGAGCCACCCAGCCTACTTTTTATTATTCTAAAAATGTTAAATCTATTATAAGTTGTAAGAGAAAACAGCTTTTATTTAGCTAATTATGACTTGCATTAACATTATCTCATATTCACAACCTATGATTTGATTAGCATTAGCTTTGTTAGGAGCTATATGAACCACTATCGTAAGTTGTCATCTCATTCTCTTTAGTTAAAAACTTCTGAAAGCACTATCAGATTACTTCCGATTGTCTCTGTACCTGTAGGCAGCAGGTAATAGCTACAGTTCTTCCAGCATTAAGAACATACTTATGGCTGGGTGCGGTGGCTCATGCCTGTAATCTCAGCACTTTGGGAGGCCAAGTTGGGTGGATCACCTGAGGTCGGGAGTTCAAGACCAGCCTGGCCAACATGGAGAAACCCCGTCTCTACTAAAAATACAAAACTAGCCAGTCATAGTGGCGCATGCCTGTAATCCCAGCTACTAGGGAGGCTGAGGCGGGAGAATCGCTTGAACCCAGGAGGTGGAGGTTGCGTTGAGCCAAGATCTTGCCATAGCACTCTAGCCTGGGCAAGAGGGAAACTCTGTCTCAAAAAAAAAAAAAAAAACAAAACATACTTATATATACTTTATAACATAATTGTAACATGCCCTTTGAAGGATCTAGCTGAGATAAACGAATGGTAGCACAATGGGAAATGAATTAAAAACTGGATCCTCTGAGCCACTGTCTCAAATAGTGTCTCAACTGTAAGATTTAAGAGGGGTTACTTGAGGTCAATGTCAAAACGCTCCTAGATATGTTATGCTAAAACCTATGAGGAATACAGAATTGAGTTCTTCAAAGATTCTGATAAAATATGTAATCTAAACTGAAAAATCTGCAGGAGTATCTCTTCTGTTCTTAAATGCTCACAAACTAATACTGTAAGCAAAGTTGAATATTATAATGCTGTTAATAAAGCAGGATATATACTTTTCTTTTTTCTTTTTAATCTGCCTTTGCCGCAGGGAAGTACAAATGAGGTAAGTTAAATTTTTAAAATTCAGAGTTATATATTTGTAAACATTATGATATTCTTATTTTATAAACTGACCAGCCATTAAAGGATGTCTTTGTGTAGATTAGAACAATCTTTGGTGACTTCTAACATTTAAATTTGTAATTGTGAATTTTTAACATGGTCTTAAAATATTTAACTTATTCTAGACATCATGTATGATTTGATCTACACACACACAAAATTGAATATCATGAGTATTTGTTCCATGAATGTGTAGACAATTTCAAAATTCTTAAGCTCTGAAAAGGTGGACTCTGCTCTACTGCAGAGTAAAGCAAGCAGTTATGAAACTTGAGGAAATGTAACTACTGGAGGGTATTTAAATGTAGCTACAACCTTTAGAAGTTGTTTTTAACTTTAGCTTTTGACTGACAGTAATACATACCACTTTAAGCAGGGCCCAGGCCAGTATGTATGCTAACTCTCTTGGCAGACCTCAGGCCTGACCTGTACAGTAAGTGTTCATTTCTCCTATTGCACATGTGCAGCAACACTACATATCTCAGAAAAGACTCTAGGCATCCAGGAAGGAATCAGCTGTTACACTAAGAAAAAGTATCACTCTGGAATCATTTAAGTCATTATCTTCAGGAAGCAAAGCTGATCTTGAGTAACTAGAGATAATTCTTTCCTCAGTTTCTACTGTGGCATATAACTGGATTATGTCCTCGAATCAAATACCCCTTAATATTTACAAGTCAATAAGAAGTTATTTCATGCAAAATTCAGTAAGCAAGCTCATTAAAAAAGCAAAAGCAAATTTCAACTTTGGAAATCAAAGCTTAAGTTAGAGAATTAGAATTGAATTGAATGCCTTAGAATCAGAATATAATGGAAGACAATAGTATGCTGCACAAATATACATTCATAGATCTGAAGATGGTACCATTCAGACTTAATGCCATAAGAAAATCAAGGCCAGGCGCGGTGGCTCACGCCTGTAATTCCAGCACTCGGGGAGACTGAGGTGGGCAGATCACTTTAGGTCAGGAGTTTGAGACCAGCCTAGCCAACATGGTGAAGCCCCATCTCTACTAAAAATACAAAAAATTAGCCAGGTGTGGTGGCGGGCACCTGTAGTCCCAGCCACTAGGGAGGCCGAGGCAAGAGAATAGCTTGAACCTGGGAGGCAGAGATTGCAGTGAGGCAAGATCGCGCCACTGCACTCCAGCCTGAGCGACAAGAGTGAGACTCCAACTCAAAAAGAAAACAAGAAAATCAAAAGAAAGTAGGTATACAGACTCACAAATGATAAAAATTAATGGAATTTCCTGGGAACATATTACTATTTAAAGGATCTCAAGCTTTTATGCAGCTTTTAAAAATATTCAAAGACTCTTTACAAACTCCAGAACTAAATCAGACAAGTCATTTGTAACTGACTGTCAAGTATGTGAAAGTCAGAGCAGGGGATGAACTCTTAGACACTAGCTGAGGGAGCCAGGAAACAAAGATATTTATGAACACTTACGTAAAGCAATATACAATACACAGAAATTCCTATGATTCAAACATCATTAAAAGCCCACAGAGAACAATAAGAGGTAGTTTTAAATGAGGAAAGTTTGCTGAGGTAATGTTTTTGAATAGGGTTTGTAAGATATTAGCTAAGTCATGGAAACAAGGCAAGAGCATGTAAAGTGAAGGATCCTACTGTGCTGGGGGAAGGACACCATGTGCTGAGCTGCATGGCTGTATCAGTAAATGATGGAGAATAAAATTGGTCCCACTCAGGAAAGCAAGTAGCCTAGCTACGCATAATAGTTACTGCCAATCAGAAGTTATGAGGTCTTACAATTCATCTAAAACTGCTAATAGTCACAATTTGAATTTTCAGCACACCCCTGGGGCAGAGTAGCAGCTCTCTGCTCTAAGAGGCATGCAAGGTAAAAGGAAACACAGTTTGAGAATAAAACATTTACCACAAAGGTCAACGCACAAAAGGATTAAGTTAATGCACACATTGAGGAGTTGAAAATACTTTTGAATTTTAAGGTATTAATTTATATATTGATAAAAAAAGATTTCAAATTCAACATGCTAAATTTTATACAGTATGATAAACTAAAAAGGAAAAAAATTTTACATCTGTGTGTCTAATAAAATATTTTATAATCTTGATGCTTTTATTCTAGGCTTTGTACAAGCTTTACAGTGCAGCAGCAACCCACAGACATCTGTATCATCAAGCTTTTCCTACACCAAAGTCGGAATCTACTGAACAATCAGAAAAGAAAAAAATGTAATCCAAATTTTAAGAAATACAGGTGCATGACCAATTGTCAATTAAATATTCAGTTTTATGTCTCCATGCAAACATTCAAAGTGCTTCCATCAGAACAGAGTAAAATACTAAACACCTCTGAAGACTGCAAACTGGATTAGTTCTTTTACTTCAGTGTTTAATAAGCAGATGTATGTATGCATGGTTATACTATTTTGTTAACATGTACAATTTCCTGATTTTTCTTCAAAAATGCTGTTATAAAGTATTTGTCTATTTATGATAACAGTACACGTGTTCTGCTTGAATTTACTAAATTCTACTACTGGGTTATAATTAAACCATGTGATATTCCACGTTTGGATATGCTCATTTAATTTCTACAGAAAAAATGTTAAAATTATTTCACATAGCCATTTGTTAAAGCACAGCATCATAACTCAGCAGGCTTGATTTAATCTGTATCATCTTATATATATCACAATCTTATTTTTAAGCACATTTAAGAGTCCTTCAGTTGCTTTATCAAAAACTATCTATTGCTTTTACATGATTTAATAGAATATAAACCTCTTGATAAAAAATGCACAAAAAAATCACTTTGTATATGTGAGTTTCACTGCATTGTATATTTTTTCATTTGGTACACAAAGAATGTATTCTTCATAGGTTTATTCTTTTAATATGTGAACTATTATTAAAGTTTACTCTGGTTCCTAAGATTAAAAAAAAATGCTTACTGAATTTGAAAATGAGAGGTGCTGATACAGAATGATGAAGGTTTATCTCTTTTTTTAGACTCAAGATGCATTTTATTTAATGTTGACATCAGTACAAACTTAAGTTTCTATTTTACAAAACGTGCTAATTCCTTTAGGTAACTTCTAGTTCTTAATGACTAAAATCTCTAGTGGAGTTTCACTGAACAGACTTAGAGGAAGAAGGAAAGTGTGTTAATGAAAAAAGTAATATTTATCTAGGAGGTCCAAAACAGAGTAACTTCTAAAGACTGTCACAGAAATGGGTACACCTTAATTAAGTAGCAATATAAAGTAAGAAGTGACAGGAAAGAACAATTAAGTTAGAGGAGTGTGGGAGTTCATAAGATATATAAACTTACATCTTAGAAAAATCTGACCACAAGTTCAGCAAATTATCTTTTCCCAGTGATAAAATTCCACTAGCCATACTTTCATTTTTCAATACCCCTTTTCATTACCCCTTTGAATTAAATTGATTCCTTTGTCTATGGCCTTTTGAACAGAAAAATGAAATACCGCACTATGTCTAAAACATGGACTCAAAAACCACACGCTTAGTTTCCACAAAAATATATTTAATAAGCTTGTTATATAAAATCAAACACTCAACTTTGTCAACATTTCTTCAATAATTCAAACTCACTGATATGTAACTGGGAGCAGTTTGTATTCTGGAAGACTTCCTAAGCTAAAAGTATATTTACATATTTACAACACATGTAAATATAACGGAAGAACACTTCAAATAATGTTGAAATTCACAGAATTCTAGAGATTTACAGTTATAGTTTAGAAGTATCACCAAATTGTTTGCAATCAAATGTACAGCACTAATTATGAAAAATGTTTTAACTATCAAACCAAAAGGGGAGAAAAGCTGGCAGGGAAATATATGGTATTAAAGTCCTGTGATAAATACTTAGAAGATTAAAAAGTAATAATATACAATCGATTTAATGACCAAAAATTCTTTTTGAATCCCTGATTGTCATTTTTGGTAGCTTAACCCAGTCTTTCAGAAGGCAGTACACTATGCTGTCAGGAACTCTCCACTGTCTCATCAGAGCCACGCTAAATGCAGTAACAGCCCTCGCTGAAAATAAGGAAGATGATGTTAGCAACTTCGGAGTTTCACACACCTTCACCATACAGGCTAAGTACTTATGCTTGTATGTATTCCTGAAAGATTAAAAGGCCCGTCACCCATTCATACCAAAAAATACTTTCTCAACATGCTTTAAAAGGATTCCTTACTTTGTTTTCATTTTTTTATTTTTTGAGACAAGGTCTGGTTCTGTCTCCCAGACTGCAGTGCAAGTGGTGTGATCTTGACCCTGCAACCTCTGTGTCTCGGGTTCAAGCCATCCTCTGACCTCAGCCTCCCAAGTAGCTGGGACTAGAGGCACACATCATCATACCTGGCTCATTTTCTTGTATTTTTTGTAGAGATGGGGGTTCACCATGTTGCCCAGGCTGGTCTTAAACTCGAGAGCTCAAGCGATCCACCCACCTCAGCCTCCCAAAGTGCTGGGATTACAGGCGTGAGCCACCACGCCCAGCTGGGTTCCTTACTTTGGAGGGGGAGACAAACATACATCATATATAAATATTTATCACAATAAGGTTCCAAATCCTATTTTATATTTAAACGGCATCATGGTAATATTTAAACCATCCCTTTCCACACAATATTTCACACTAGAGCAGTAAACATTTTTTTTTAAATACTGCAGATTCTTTTTTTTTTTAAAGAAGGTACTACTGCTGTTAAGAAGTTAACAAGTGATAATTTCCTATTTAACATCTGTTCATAATGACATTTCCACTGCATTCTTCCATCAGGAATACCAAAGCAGTTCCTAATATACAGCATCTGAAAGTGTTTGTCATATTGGCTCTTAAAATGATACACTCATTTTTCTTGTTCAATAAAAGAAAATTTCTAATAAAAAATACATGTAAAGTTAGAATTTTATAATCTCCACAAAGGAAGCTGCATTTATTAACCAAAGTACTTGTTTGTAATTTTTTATCTGTGAAAATATTTTAAAGCTCTTATAAAACTTAAATTTTATTTTTCAAAAATCAGCTCAAAAATTTTTTCCATGTTGTTGGGCATACCACTGCTGTCTCTGCTTTCGGTTTTCCAACTCTGTAAGGAGGGCTTGTCTGTATGCTTCATACATTTTAACAATCTGCTCCAATTCTTTCATGAAGAGCAACTTCAGCATTCCCTGGTACGTATCCAGGTCAGCCAGCTGAAAGAGTTCCCACTTCAGAATGTGGTCGTATCTGTTTTAAAACACAATCATATATATGTTTACAACACATACATAAACATGTATTTCTAGCAAGAAACTAGTCTGTTTTTAAAAATGTCAACCTTATTGATAACTAAACAAACCATAAGTTTTAATTAAAAAGAACTGAGTAGCTGGGCACAGTGGTGGCGCCTATAGTCCCAGCTACTTGGGAGGCTGAGGTGGGAGGACTGCTTGTGCCCAAGAGTTTGAGACCAGCTTGGGCAACATAGCAAGACCCTGTTTCTAAAAATAAATAAAACAGTTCTTTAAATATCTGAGTTATTAAATGCTGTTTACATATAATTCTCTTTATTTTTTATTTTTATTTATTTTTTTGAAACGGAGTCTCGCTGTGTCACCAGGCTGGAGTGCAGTGGCGTGATCTCGGCTCACTGCAATCTCCGCTTTCTGGGTTCAAACAACTTCTCCTGCCTCTGCCTCCCGGGTAGCTGGGATTACAGGCACGTGCCACCACACCCAGCTAATTTTTGTATTTTGAGTAGAGATGGAGTTTCACCATGTTGGCCAGGATGGTCTCAATCTCCTGACCTTGTCATCCGCTGGCCTCAGCCTCCAACGTGCTGGAATTACAGGCTTAAGCCCACCACGCCTGTCCTACATATAATTCTTCTAGGGAAAGGAGAAAACTGCTAATATTACTTCATTTCAATGTAAGTTAAAGAATACCTATTTCTTTACCCATTATTCTAATATTAACAGCAGATAGCCATGAACACAGATTTCAAACTACAGTGGTTCTATAATTTCTGAAGAACATATGTTGTGCTATTGTAAGTTCATCAAAAGTTAATTGTCAGGAACTTAAGAATATTTTAGACCATATTGTGCTTGCAAATGATAATGCACAAAAATGGATGGTCATTTGCATCATTCATGTTGATGGATCTTTTTGAGGAATGCTATTCACCACAGCAAGCAAGGAACCAAACAGAAGGAGAAATGAAGAGGAACCCTCATTCGTGGATCTAAGTATTCCTGAGGCTGAGTACATAGCATCTAAAAAAACAAACAGGAAAACTAAAGAAGGAAAGAACTGTTTTTAAAATGAAACAGTAAGTAGACCGTAGAAGGCTTCAGTGTGGTGAAGGATTCACAAAAGATTCTGTTTACACATATCATGGAAGACTGTTAGTAGTCTTTCAGTGGTAAGTAGATCCCTGCTTAGCAGTAGTACCTTTAGTAGTTGGCTACATAGTTCCATTTCAGTATCTGATGAAGACAGCACTCTAATATTCTCATTTTAAAGATGAAAAACACTAAAACCTAAAGAGGCTCTTTACCTCTTGCAAAAGTGTTTAGTGACTAAAAGTTCAGAAAGGAAGAGAACTATGGACCAAGATGCTTCAAAGTAGTGGTTTTGAATGTTAATATCCACTAAGACCAGATAAAGAACTTGAATTAGGGAAAGGCATCTTATACCTAAAATTATGCCTCTCAAATCATACTGCTGAGCAGACATAATAGGAAGCTCTGATTGCAAACTCTAGTATTATTTTTAATGATCGTTTATAGTTCTTCCTACCCAGTGGTTCTTTGATATTATACCATATTCTTTCAAAAGGACTAATATTTTAAAATGAGATTTTAAAAAAGGGAGACAGAAAACATACTGAGCAGTTGTGTGAGCTACTATACTTAGCATTTTGACACGTTTCTGTCCAACTTAAGCACGTGTAACAGAAATGTCAGTAACACAACATGCAAAAACTGGAAGGTATATATATTTAATTGGACTCCCAATTTTACTCAGTTACTTGAGAGTTGCAAATTGATTTTTTATTTTATTTTATTTTTTGTTTGAGATGGAGTCTTGCTCTTTTGCCCAGGTTGGAGTGCAGAGGCGCGATCTTGGCTCACTGCAAGCTCCGCCTCCTGGGTTCACACCATTCTCCTGCCTCAGCCTCCCGAGTAGCTGGGACTACAGGCGCCCGCCACCACGCCTGGCTAATTTTTTGTATTTTTTAGTAGAGACGGGTTTCACCATGTTAGCCAGGATGGTCTCGATCTCCTGACCTAGTGATCCACCTGCCTCAGCCTCCCAAAGTGCTGGGATTACAGGCGTGAGCCACCGCACCAGGCAAGAGCTGCAAATTTACTAATAGATGCAGATTTCTTTGGTAAGAAGCTTTGTTCTTTTTAGTGGGAAACTCCAACTACTTGTGAACATAAATTAGAGTGACACTGTAAGAAATACTCAATAAGCCTCCATGAAGAAACAGTTATAAGGTCCTTAGAACATCCACCTTAGAACGTCCACCTTAGAACGTCTTAGAACGTCCACCATTCACGTAACCTAAGATTTTATGTGTTTCTTGGAAACAAATTCATAATTCCTAACAAAAAATCTTAATCTCCCAGAGTTAGCTAAGAGGCAATTCAGCAATGTCTACTAATTCAAGATGGTTACATTTATACCAGGTGAACTACAACAATGTTAAACTAAACTAGCATCTGTGTACTTTCTAGCAAGGGAAACAAAGAACAAGAATAAACTGGTAAATATTATACTTATTTTTAAGACATGAATATTCTGTATAAGTATTTGAGTTATGTCTAAAGGAAGAAAACAACCCTTCAAACAATTTTGTGGCCTTTTTTTTTTTTTTTTTTTTTAGAGATAAAGATCTACTGTTTCCTAGGCTGAAGTGCAGTGGCTAATCACAGGCACAATACCACTACTGATGAGCACAGTAGTATTAACCTGCTCCATTTCCAACCTGGGCCAGTTCGCCCCTCCTTAGGCAACCTGGTGGTCCCTGCTCCTGGGAGGTCACCATATTGATGCCAAAGAGTACAGACATCCGACTGGCATAGTGCACCACAGCCCAGAACCCCTAGGCTCAAGTAATCCTGACTCAGCCTCTCAAGTAGCTCGGATTACAGGCGCACCACCATGCCTGGCCAAGTTTCTGACTTGCCAATCAGCATTCAGCATCAAGAGTACGATCATGGGTAGAAGCAAAAAAATGAGATTAGAGAAAATCCTTTGGGGGGAAGAAAGTGCACTCCAAGAAGGGCACAGATGTGAAAAAAACTGCAAAGCATGGAATGGAAATCCTATTCCAAATTCTTTCTTCTGTAGCTTCTATATAGTTACTACCCTTCTGCCTATAATCACCTAAGTGTGCCTGCTTTTTCTGAAAAGTATAAACTCCCATTCTTTCCTTCTTAATTAGCCATGAAATCTGCTTCCACAAGTTTAACTTTTAGTCATTTATACTGTATATACACAGGTAAATCATTCAGAAAATTGGGTGTAAACCACTCCAGTAGTCTATGCTTTTAGCATCTCTTTTGCTCTGTTTTTCCTAGGGCAGTATTCTATTCAAACACTACTTATAAATAACCCATATATACAAAAGCCAGTTGCTATAATGCTACCAAAAACAACCTGTCCACATTGCATGCTGACTTCAAGATCAACAGTGCTGCCATCCTCAGCTCCAGGTATCGCCATGTAGCCTAAGTCTCCTGCACCCACCCGCCTAACACTGTGCCCACTCTTGCCTTTTTCACCTGTATCCAGAGCAGAGTCAATGGTGATACTGCAGGATTGCCAAGCCACTGGAATAAAAAATACCCCTGCCACACACTGCTGAGAACTAGTGTTTTGGTGTGCGTGTCAGAAATAACAGAAAGTATGTATGTTCTTGACAATGTTTTTGCTGTCAAATATTAAATTTTATTTTATTTTATTTTGAGGTGGAGTCTCACTCTGTTACCCAGGCTGGAGTGCAAAGGCGTGATCCTGGCTCACTGCAACCTCTGCCTCCCGGGTTCAAACAATTCTCCTGCCTCAGCCTCCCGTGTAGCTGGAACTACATACAGGCGCGTGCCATCATACCTGGCTAATTTTTTGTATTGTTAGTAGAGATAGGGTTTCACTGTGTTATCCAGGATGGTCTCGATCTCCTGCCTTTGTGATCCACCTGCCTTGGCCTCCCAAAGTGCTGGGATTACAGGCGTGAGCCACCACACCCGGCCTAAATTTAAAAATTTTATCCTATAGTTTAGCTTGAGTACAGTTATACTAACGATTATAGACTTTTGTGAGCAGACACAGGAACACAATTTTACAAAAATTAAAAAAAAAATGAAAACACAATCTGTTTCTAAATCAAGTTTTAGAAGTATATGCAAAAACTGTGTTGGTAAATTACTGCAAGAGATAGGATTAAAGAATTTCAGATTCTCAATTGTCTGAAAAAAGAGACAGGCACTTTTTTTTTTTTTTTTTGCAAAAAATGTCTCTTTTTGTTGTGATAATTGATTCTTCATTATCTAATTCATAGATAACCACTCACCCTTTGTTGACAGAATGTTAACCATTTCTCAAAAAATAAAATAAAATAAAATGAATAAAATTAGCCAGGTGTGGTGGCAGGCGCCTGTGAGCCGAGATCGTGCCACTGCACTCCAGCCTGGGCAACAGAGCGAGACTCCATCTCAAAAACAAACAAACAAACAAAACACAGAATATTAACCATTTCCATCCTCTTCAGAAACATTAATTAGAAGTAACTAGAAAGCAGCAGGCTTCTGGACCTCTTGTTTAAGTTTTTAAGCAGTAAAGACGTAGAGTACTTGCTCTCTTTTTGTCAGTCTGGCCCATTTTGGAAGAGTTACAACCTATTTGCTAGTTTTCTTGAGTTTTATAGTTAGCTTATAGAACCACAGAACTGAAAAAGACTATAATCTTCAGGAATCTGTTTCTTTCCGTAAGAAACCAGGAATTCCATTTAAGTACTATCTCTTCCACCCAAAAGGAAAGCTTATTATGCTATTTCTTATTAAACATGACGACAGAGTAGAAATAACATACAATAGAAAGAATAACTCTTCTCAACCATATCCACCCCCAGAAATACCAAGGCTAACAGCTGGACACATATTCTTCCAGATTTAAGGAAAATAAAAACGCATGCAGATATTTCGTATGCTTTAGAATCAGCACACAAACATACAGTAGTAAGTCAGGTGGTATCAAGGGAGAAAAAAAAAAAGACGAAAATAGGAAAGAAAATGCCATCTGCTATCATTCCTCTTTTCGGCAGTAGTGGGGGGGCAGTCAGGGTCTCGCTCTCTGTCACCCAGGCTGGAATGCAGTGGCACAAGCATTGTTCATGGCAGCCTCGAACTCCTGGGCTCAAGCGGTCCTCCCACCTTAGCCTCCCAAGTAGCTGAGATCACAGGCATACACCACAGCATGCTGCTAATTTTTAAATTTTTTTGTAGAGACAGAGTCCTGCCATGTTGCTCAGGCTGAACTTGAACTCCTCAGATCAAGCTATCCTCCCACCTCAGCCTCCCAAGTACTTGGGACTACAGATCCACGCCAAAAAGCCTGGCTAATTTTTAAAAGTTTTTTGTGGAAATGGGGCTCTTGATATGTTGCCTAGGCTGGTCTCGAACTTCTGGACTTAAGAGATCCTCCTGCCTCAGCCTCCCATAGTGCTGGGATCACAGGTGTGAGCCACTGTGCCAAGCCCGGGTCCTTACTTTTATCACAAGTACTGTATCACTTATTTACAAATTAATCTTCCCCTATGAGAATGTAAGTTTCTTACTTGTATCCCTTATAGCAGACGTCTGCACACAAAGAAATGAAGATTCTATAAATGTTTGAAGAACTAATATTTCTAATTAATGATTTTCACACATTATAAACTATGATATCCTTTATTCAAGTGAAGTATTACTTAGAAGCCCAATATTATTAAGAGTAAAATATGGCACACTACTTGGATTAAGCAGCCCAGAGACTCCATTCGGCCCTTCACTCACTCCTCAAACAAATTTGTGCTGTAAATGTACTTACTTCACAGGGGCTCGAGCGTAAACCTGAAGCCAGTCAGGAATTTCTGCAGTATGATACGGATTTGCAGGTACCAGAAGGGACTGATTTCTTTCAGTTTGCTGTGGCTGGTATGTGACAGGAGGTGGTTGATCATACCGAGGTACACTAAGAAGAGAGGAGTGACATTCTTTAGGATAAACGTCCTAAAATCTAAATAAGAAATTATAAAGAACAAATAATACTTAAGCATTTTTCAGTGTGCCTTCTGCTCAAACTGACTTATACCACCTAAAAGATAATGTATTTTAAAGACATTTCTCCTGGCTGGTATTTAGTCTTTTCAAAAACAGGTTCAAAGGAGGATATGAAAAAGCTGGAACTAAGTTTTAACCTTTACACAAAGACTTAAAACTAGAATAGCAAATCCCCACAAGAAATAGTTATCAGCTGTAAATTCGTATCAGAAAGGCTGACAGTTTCTAAGAAAGGATGTTTCCTTCCTCCTGTAGGCTGAAAATGGGGGTTGGGATATGTAGTGAGGCAGCAGTGAGTATTGTGTTGGAAATATCTCTATCCAATGTAGATAACTTTTCAACTTTTGCCAAATCAAGAGAACATATGGGAGTCAGAGTTGATTAGAACCTATTTTAAGTCACAGAGATAAAAAATAAATAAATGCTTTAGTTCTAACAGCCTGTGTATGCTGTGGGAAGCGGACATATTATATGGGAAAGTGTAAGGAAAGCACTGAACCACCTGAAGGTTAATAACTGAACTCGAGGAGGCCAAAAGGGTCTATTTCAGACTGAAAGGGGTCTTCGCCTTCAAACACAAAGATTTATCTGTATATGTGGCCAACAAGCATATTAAAAAATGCTCATCATCACTGATTATTAAAGAAATGCAAATCAAAACCACAATGAAATAAATACAAGTCCACATCAGTCAGAATGGCTATTATTAAAAAGTCAGAAAATAATAGATGCTGGTATGGTTGCAAAGAAAAGTGAATGCTTATACACTGCTGGTGGGAATATAAATTAGTTCAGTCACAGTGGAAAGCAATTGGGAGATTTTTCAAAGAACTTAGAACTACCATTCAGTCCAGCAGTCCCATTACTGGGACTATTTCTACAAAGGAATAGAAATCATTCTACCATAAAGAAATATGCATGCACATGTTAACTGCAGCACTATTCACAATAACAAAGATATGGTATCAACCTAAATGCCCATCAATGGTGGGCTGGATAAAGAAAATGTGGTACACAGACACCACGGAATACTACCCAGCCATAAAAAAGAACAAGAGCATGTCCTTTACAGCAACATTGATGGAACTGGAGGCCATTATCCTAAGTGCATTAATGCAGGAAGAGAAAACTAAATACCACATGTTGACAGGTAGGAGCTAAACACTGAGTACATATGGACACAAAGAAGGGAATAATAGACATTGAGGTCTACTTGTGGGAAGAGGATCGGAGAAGCATGAGGACTGAAAAACTACCTATCAGGGACTGGGTGTGGTGGCTCACGCCTGTAATCCCAGCACTTTGGGAGGCCGAGGTGGGAGAAGCACCTCAGGTCGGGAGTTCGAGACCAGCCTGGCCGACATGGAGAAACCCCATCTCTACTAAAAATACAAAACTGAGCCAGGTGTGGTGATGCATGCCTGTAATCCCAGCTACTCAGAAGGCTGAAGCAGGAGAATTGCTTGAACCTGGGAGGTGGAGGTTGTGGTGAGCTGAGATTGCGCCATTGCACTCCAGCCTGGGCAAAAAGAGCAAAACTCCATCTCAGGAAAAAAAAAAAAAAAAAAGAAAGAAAAGAAAAACTACTTATCAGGTACTATGCTTATTACCTGAATGATAAAATAATCTGTACCAAATCCCCAAGCCATGCAGTTTACCCATGTTAACCTGCACATGTACCCCTGAACCTAAAATAAAAGTTAGGGAGAAAAAAAAGAAAATGTGGTATATATAACAGTGGGGAGAAAAAAATGCACGTGTATATTAGAAAAGGTCACTGTTTATAACCTGGGATTAAAATAAGGTTAGATTATGCTGTGGTTAACGATTTTAAAAGATCAATGTGCAAATGGCACTGAATTCTATCTTCAACTCTTCTTTCCTAAATAGGTTCAAAGGAAAATATTCTTTGATAGTACAATTGGGGTGGGGAAGAATTGGGACTTTGAAGTCAGGTATACCTGGATTTGAACCTCAGTTTTAACACTTACAAACTATGCAAATATAGGCAAAACTCCTCCACTCTCTAAGCCTCAGCCTCCATACTTTTAAAGTGGAATAATAAATTCATATCACAGGTGGTTGTTCTCAGGATTAAATGACCAAATGTAAGTTAAGAATTCTGTATAAGGATTGGCCTAAGATAGACAACCAGACAGTTATTAATACTACATATGTGAGCTTAAGGGCAGCGTTTATTCTCTCATGCTCAACTTCTACCAAGTTGCTGAGAGAAGTAAATTAATTAATTATGAAATTGCTTTAAAAAAACTATTAAAGTTATGTAATAACATAAGGTTAATGATGATTGTATCAGTCTATTTTCACACTGCTATAAATAATTACCTCAAACTGGGTAATTTATAAAGAAAAGAGGTTTAATCGACCCACAGTTCCATAACTGGGAGGCCTCAGGAAACTTACAATTATGGCAGAAGGTGAAAGGGAAGCAAGGGACATCTTACATGGCAGCAGGAGAGAGAAGGGGGAACTGCCACATGCTTTTAAACCATCAGATCTCGTGAGAACTCACTACCAGAACAACATGGGGGAAACGGCCCCCATGATTCAATCACCTCCCACCAGGTCCCTCCCTCAACACATGGGGATTGCAATTTGAGATGAGATTTGGGTGACAACACAGAGCCAAACCATGTCAGTGATGAACAGAAAAGTAAACTCTCAAATCTGGTTATCTGGACTGCAACCATCATTGCCACCTGATGACCACACCACAAGTTTGATTCTTTCAAAGGACAACAACCTCAGTAGTTGAATAAACATCGATTGGGTGCCACTACATGGAATCATGGGAAAAAACAGATTTTCAAAGTTGAATTAATAAATCCAAATATGTAAAATAATTAAAACAACACAATAATGACAAAGCTTAGTTTTCCACTTGGTAATACTAAAACATATATTCATAACTATTTTAATGGTTCTAAGAAAATACAAATGTCCACTATAACCAAAAAACTGTATTATGCCAGATGACACTAAGCAACATTTATCAAAATGCAGACGATATTTTACTCATTCTTAATCTTGTGGCTCAGCTTTTGAAGCTCACATGTGGTTAATTTGAAATATTTGCAACTTCATTACTAAACTAATACTAGTTTTTATGTACTTTGAAATCCAGTGTGTATTTACACTTACAGCACATCTCAATTTATATTAATCACATTCAAGTGCTCAACAGCCACATATGACAACTGGCTACAGTATCAGGCAGCAAAGAGCTAAAAGTCTGGCAACAAAGCAGATCTACCCGGCCCAGTATCAATCAAAATAGCACAAAGAATTACTGGCTATATTTATTAAACAGATATTGGATGTTTTGTTCAGTCCCAATTTTCACTTTCTTGTCTAGTAATAGCAAGAAACAGAACATACAATCATGTCTGAAATTGAATAAAAACAGCAAAATGTTATAATTCAATTGTGCATTGTGACTTAGGGGGTAGGTCTGTATTATTTGTAAAAATTTAAGTGTAAGAAGGCAGAAGCCTTAATTATTTCATTTTCTGGACACCTATAACAAAAACATTCTGGCATTATTATAGCAGAATCTGATCATAAGAACAATGACCCTGATTTTGAGGTAGTTTAAAAAGTACTTTTTTTAACTTATTAAAGTCATTTGTTGCTAAACATATGTTCAGAGAAAAGTGTAAATTTTGAAATGTAAGGCTTTCAGGTCTCAAGCTTTAGGATGCTTTTCTCTTGGATGAAAATATCAGTCCAAAATCTAACATTAGACAATCCCGAAACTAAAAGTGGAAAATAAAGTTGATACTCTACCTAGGAGCACAGGGATGCCTGTACTGAGCCTTCTTATTTGTGTGATCTACATAATACGTTCCAAATTCCGATGACTCAACTCGTTCCCATCCAGGAGGAAGCCCTTCTCGCTCAAGAGGATGGCTCCAGTGAGTTGTATTTGTGTTATGATCTATATAGTATTTTCTCCCTCTCATTGTCCAGTCCACAGACCAGCCAGGAGGAAGGGGTAAATCTTCAGAACCATGGTTAGTCAAATTTCCTAAAGATGTAGCAGCAACTCTCCCAATACCTATGGGAAAAGAGAAAATGATAGAGAAGAAACAGAACAATTATTCAATGTAAAAAATGTGTCAGCTAGCAAAGTCATGACATTAACTATCCTGATTGTACTCTTCTATTTAAATTCATGATTATGTCCATTATGATGGTTTTCATAAAACTAGTCAGTATTACTACTAATTAATTATAAAAATGGGGAGGAACTAGACTTTGAAATTGTGGAGGGTTTCTGGCTGATGCTTCCATCAACAGGCCATATAAACATTTAACTACAGGTTGAGCATCCCTAATCCAAAAATCTGAAATTTGAAATGTTCCAAAATCCAAAACTTTTTGAGAGCTGACATGTTGCCACAAGTAGAAAATTCCACACCTGACCTTATGTAATGAGTCATAGTCAAAATTCAGTCCAAACTTTGTTTTATGCACAAAATTATTTAAAATATTATATAAAATTACCTTCAGGCTATGTGTAGAAGGTATATACGAAACATAAATGAATTTCATGTTCAGACTTGGGATTTCTTCCCGTGATATCTCATTATGTATATACAAATATTCCAAAATAAAAAAAAAAATCCCAAATCTCAAACACTGCTGGTCTTAAGCATTTTGGGGTGAGGGACAATCAGCCTGTAGTAGTAAAGCTACTTAAGTATGTATTCTGCCAAAAGAAAAGTGGGAAAAAGAAAATTTCCCGATTAAAGATTTGACATTTCATCTTAAAAAAAATGCAAAAATGAACTTGTAAAACCAGTTTCAGTTATAAATTCTTAAAAGTAATCTGGCTGTGCCCTAGAATTCTTAAGTAAGCTTAAGGTAGCCGGGTGTAAGGTCAACATACAAAAATTAATTAAATATTTATATATTAACAAGCAACTGGAAACAAGTTATTGAGATAATATCATTTATAATAGCTCCAAAAAATTGTGCAGGATCCATATGCTAAAAACTATAAAACACTGATGAAAGAAATAAAAAACCTATCACATTAATAGACTGAAAAATTCAACATAAAGTTAAGATGTCAATTCTCCTGAAATCATCTTTACAGTAGTCCCCCCTTATCCATGGGGGGATCCATTCCAAGACTCCCCGTAGATGCCTGAAACTGCAGATAGTACATAACCCTGTGTATGCTATGTTTTTTCCTATACACACGATTCTATGATGAAGTTTAACCTATAAATTAGGCACAGTAAGGGATGAACAGCAACAAAATCGAACAATTACTACATTATAATAAAAATTGGGTGAATGTGATCTCTCTCCCTCTCTCGAAAGATCTTATTGTACCATATTCATCTATTTTCAGACTGCAGTTGCAGAGGTAACTGAAACTGTGGAAAGCAAAACCATGGATAAAGGGAGACTACTGTCATTCCAATAAAAATTCCGGCTGGGCATGGTGGCTCACACCTGTAATCCCAGCACTTTGGGAGCCTGAGGTGAGCGGATCACCAGAGGTCCGGAGTTTGAGACCAGGCTGACCAACATGGTGAAACCCTGTCTCTACTAAAAACACAAAAATTAGCCAGACGTGGTGGGGGGCACCTGTAATCCCAGCTACTCAGGAGGCTGGGGCAGGAGAATCGCTTGAACTCGGAAACAGAGGTTGCGGTGAGCCGAGGACACGCCATTGCACTCCATCCTGGGCAATAAGAGTGAAACTCCATCTCAAAAAAAAATAAAATAAAAAAATAAAAAATAAAAAAAATTCCATGGAGTTTTTGTAGATACAGATAGTTATTAGACAAACAGATTTTAAAATGTATACTGAAAGGCAAAAGAACTACAGAAGCCAAAACGATTTTTTTGAAAAAGAGATAAAGTTGAAGGACTCACACTACCTGATTTTTAAGGCTTACTATAAAGCTACAGTAGTCAAGACAGTGTGGTACTGTCAGAAGAACAGACAAATAGATAAATGGAACCAAACAGAGAATCCAGAAGCACACCCACACAGACATGGTCAACTGATTTTTGATAAAGGTGAAAGGGCAATAGTGGGGAATGACGTTGCAACAAATGACGTTGCAATAACTGGACATCCATATGCAAAAAACCTCATCACAACCTATACCTCCCACCTTATATACAAATTAACTCAAAATAGATCATATATCTAAATGTAAAACTATAACGTTTTTACAAGAAAAAAACAGAATAAAATTTCATGAGTTTAGTTTAGACAAAGAGTACTTTTTTTTTACCATGATGCTGAAAGTTCAACTCATAAAGAAAAAAAACTGATTAAATTGAACTCTGTCAAGATTAAAAACACTTGTGAAAGACACTATGAGAAAGAAAATCAAGCTGTAAACTGGGAGAAAACATTTGCAAATCACATTATTAGCCAAAAACTTTGACGTAGAATATACAAAGAACTCCCAAAACTCAACAGTAAGAAAACAACCCTGAGCCTGGTGCAGTGACACGCACCTGTAGTTCAACCTACTCAGGAAGCTGAGGAGGAGGGTTACTTGAGCCCAAGACTTCAGGTCTGTAGCACACTATCATCATGCCTGTGAACAGCTACTACTCTCCGGTCTGTGCAACAGAGTGAAACCCCTTCTCTCAAAACAAAAACAGAAGAAGAAAAGAAAATGACCCAGTTAAAAAAAAAAGGGCGGGGGGGTAAGAACTTTTAACAGGCACTTCACCGAAGACAACATATTGACAGTAAATAGCATATGAAAAAATGCTCAGGATCATAATTAGCCATGAGAGAAATGCAAATTAAAACCATAATGAAATGACAATACACATCTATGAAAATGGCCAAAAAACAAAACAAAACAAAACAAAAAAAACCCTGACAATACAAGTTGGATACAGAACAACTGCAGTGCCCATACACTGCTGGTGCGGACGCAAAATGCTACAGTCACTCTTAGTAATTTCTTATAATTTCTTAGTCAAGTTTAGTAATTTCTTATAAAGTTAAATATATGCTTTTCATATGCTACAGCAATCCCATTCTCAAATATTTACCTAGAGAAATGAGAAGTCATATTCACACAAAATCCTATTTGTGGATATTTACAATGATTGCGTTCATATTTGCCCCAAAGTGGAAACGATACATGTCCTTCAACAGAATGGATAAACAAACTTTGGTGCAACTGTACAGTGAAATCTACTCCGGAGTAAAATGGAACTAATTATTGGTACATGCAAGAATCTCAAAGATGAATCTCAGAAGTATCATGCTGAGGGAAAGCATCCAGTCTCAAGTGGCTACAAACTGTATGATTCCATTTTTATGACATTCTTGCAAAGGCAAAACTACTAGGACAGAAAACAGTGATTGCTAGGAACTGGGGGTGAGGGACAGGAGTTGACTACAAGAGGACAACATAAGGGAATTTTGGAGGGTGTTTGAAATGTTCTATATTCTCATTACACAGGCATTACATGAAATCTATACATATGTTAATACTAAGAACTGTGTAACTTGAAAAAAGTTAAATTTACTATACTTTTTAAAAGAATAATCTGGCTGCATAATTTTATTCTCACACAAGAATACTAATAGCATATGTATAAAACATCACCCCAAACTCAGTGGCTTAAAACAAGAAGTATTTATTTGGTTCACTACAGGTTGGTGATACTGGCTGAGCTCAGTAAGTTTTTCCTTGACATTTGGTACAAGTTATCTTCACTGTCTCATTACTTGATGAAAGTTATCTCCTGTATAACTTTCAATATGAAGCCTTACTGATGATCAGACCTCCATTTCTTCTCTGACTTAAGCTGCTATTTTTTTTTAACCCCTAGATCACTCTGTTCCAGCCACACTCACCTCCTGGATGCTATTCTCAAACATGGCAGGCACTGGCTGTTTATTCTCCCTAGAATATTCTTCCTTCAGATATCCTCTTGGCTCACTCTCACCCTCTTCAAGCCTCTTCTCAAATGTCTCAATGAAGCTTATTCTTACTACGGCAATCTACATCTGCCGAGCTTCTACTTACCGTTTTACATTTTTTATAATTTTAGTTTGTTTATTAACCTACAAGAATCCCACAAAGAAGATTCTTAGGACAGGAATCTTTGTTTTGTTCACAGATATATCTCCTGTCTCCATAACAGTGTCTACAGAATAAAGCACATAGTAAGTGTTAAATAAATAAGCTGCAGTAATAAAGACAACGTGGTATTAGTGGAGGAGATACACACATCAATGAGACAGAAACTGCATAAATATTTTCCTTGATTTTTGGACTTATTTTGCCTCTTTCACTCCCACATTTTACTAGTTCTGAAACGAAGGTGTTTATCACAAGAGAGTAAATTTGTTAGCCACTAGGCAGCAAATATAGATATATTATCATTGCTAGATATGTTCTAACACAGTCTTAGGAAGACAGTATATGGTTCATGCTATTATTAATCCTCATTATTTGTAATGGTTGCACCCCAGACAAAATTTTAATGTAAATTTGAATCCCTGTCCCTTAAAGGTACAAGGATACAGCATTTAAATGAAAAGTTAGTGTGTTAACAGAAGACTGCCAGTCAACTCAAGGCCCTAACTGCCAAATTTAGAATATCTCAGAATGGTCAAAATAAGAAAGACTGGGTGACCATTGAGGTGCGAAGGAGTACCATGCCAGAGCAAAACATCTACTAGTCAAAAGTTCCCAGCCGACTCTGAAGAGCTTTTAAAATTACAGTTGGCTGGAAACTAAGGCAAAATGAAAACACCAAGTTTACCTTTAAGGAAAGGCAAATGAAACAGACCCCAGTGACAAAAGGTAATTTAGAAGAAACTTTAAAATTAAGGTAAATGCTTCAATTCAAACTCAGATTCTAAAGAAGAATATGTAAGTGTATGGATAAATACAGGTTATTGGCATGTGGTTTAAGAAACAGTTTTTATTTAAATACAACATACAATGCATATGCATAAGGCTAGTCACTGCAGCAACATCTGTAGTAGCAAAAGGCTAGAAATCAACCAAATGTCCAATAGCAAACTGGATGATTACACTATTACACGCACAGAACAGAGTACTAGATTATATAGCTGTAAACATGAATGAAGATGATTTCTCTTTATTGCCCTGGAATAATATTCAGGATGTATTAAGTGAAAAAAGAATCTGGACAGTACACCACTATATATATACATATATATACACACACACACACACACACATATATATGTAGTAGCCAGCCAGTAAGGTGGCCCTGGGCCCCAATTATCCCTGTCCTCCTGGTATTCACACCCTTGTCTGTGTGACCAATAGTTCATGGCAGAAAGGATGGTGTGTGACTTCTGAGATGAGGATATAAACAACCCTGCAGCTTCTGCCCTGGTCAAGTGTACTTGCTCTCTCATCACTCACTCTGGGGGAAACCAGATACCATATCATGAGAAGCCCATGAGTGAGGAATTGAGGCCTCCAGCCAGAACTGAAGCCTCCTGCTAACAGCCTTGTGAGTGTACTTAGAAGTGGATCTTTTGGCCGGGTGCAGTGGCTCACACCTGTAATACCAGCACTTTGGGAGGTCAAGGTGGGTGGACCACCTGATGTCAGAAGTTTGAGACCAGCCTGGCAAAGATGGCAAAACCCTATCTCTACTAAAATTACAAATAATTAGCGGGTGTGGTGGCACATGCCTGTAGTCCCAGCTACTCAGGAGGCTGAGGCAGGAGAACGCTTGAACCTGGGAGATGGAGGTTGCAGTGAGCCGAGAGTGCGTCACTGCACTCAAGCGTGAGTGACAGGGAGAGATTCCGTCTCCAAAAAAAGAAAGAAATGGATCTTTCAGCCTGAGCAAAGCCTTCAGATAATTGCAGCCTCAGCTGATATGTGTGTGGACTACAACTTCATGAGAGATCCTGAAGGTCAGAATGACCTGGCTAAGCCACTTCCAAAATCCTGACCCACAGAAACTATGATAATAAATGTTTATTGTTTTATGCCAATGAGTTTGGGAGTAATGTGTTTTACAGCTACAGAAACCTAACACAATATACATGAAAGAGAAGAATATGAATACATATTATATATATTTATATTTATTTTCATAAAATGTTGCAATGAAGTACGTAACAAAAATTAATAAAATTGGGTATTGGCCGGGCGCGGTGGCTCAAGCCTGTAATCCCAGCACTTTGGGAGGCCGAGACGGGCGGATCACGAGGTCAGGAGATCGAGACCATCCTGGCTAACACAGTGAAACCCCGTCTCTACTAAAAAATACAAAAAAATAGCCGGGCGAGGTGGCGGGCGCCTGTAGTCCCAGCTACTCGGGAGGCTGAGGCAGGAGAATGGCGTAAACCTGGGAGGCGGAGCTTGCAGTGAGCTGAGATCCGGCCACTGCACTCCAGCCTGGGCGACAGCACGAGACTCCATCTCAAAAAATAAAAATAAATAAAATAAAATAAAATAAAATTGGGTATTTACAGGGGGAGGAAGGAAATGGGGTGGAAGAGGATAGGGATAGAATTAATTTTCTAAATGTACTCTGTTTTATTGTTTTGATTTTGCAACCTTTTAAATATCCTATGTAACTTCCAAACAAAATTAAATCAAAATTTAGAAAAAGCAATCCCTAAAAGTGAAAACAAAATGAAGCAAATGAATCTAAGAGTGCATGAAGCAGCTAAAGCATACTTCAGAAAAATTATTCAAAGTGAATTTTATTTACTTATTTATTGTTATTTATTTTTGAGACAGGGTCTCACTCTGTCACCCAGGCTGGAATGCAGTGGCATAATTATGGCTCACTGCAGCCTCAACCTCCTGGGCTCAAGCAATCCTCCCACCTCAACCTCCCAAGTAGGTGTGACTATGGGCATGCACCACCAAACCTGGCTAACTTTTTTTTATTATTTTTTGTAAAGACAGGGTCTCGCTATGTCACCCAGACTGGTCTCAAAACCCTTAGACTCAAGCATTCCTCCCATCATGGTCTCCTAGTGTGCTGGGATTACAGGCATGCACCCCTGTGCCCGGCCCAAAGAGAATTTTCAACACAATAAATTGTACTTCCTCATCAGGAAATATCCTAAATTTTAAAAATAAACTACAAAGAAATCTTCTGTTTTATTCAGTAATCACATTGTCGATGACAGTATTTTTAAAGCTAGTTATGCTACAGATAAAGCAAATGAATAGTTATATAATTGTCAACAGGAACCAAGATTTTCAGTATGAGAAAAAAATAAAAACCTAAGGCAAAAAGAAGGTAGCTCAATGTGAATGTACTTACTGCCACCAAACTGTACACTTAAAAATAGTTAAGATGGTAAATTTTGTTATGTGTATTTTATCACAATTAAACTTTTTAAAAAGCAGAAAGTAAAAACGTGGAAATCTTAAACTGCAAACAGTATGAACTCATAATGAATTTCTATTTCCAGAAAACAACAAAACATATTTCCTAGATATGTCCACTGAAAAGGTCTACAAGCATGAATCCACCAAATAGCAACGAGCACAAGCGTGCAATCCCTGAATACTACTTCCCCATCGAAAGGAACCAGGGATCCTTAGATAAATGGTTGAGTACAGGACTGAGGCAGAAAATGCACAAGATGAGCCTGGAATATCTAGTCACATTAGAAAGCAAAGAGAAATAAAAAGGAACCAACATTGAAGGGGCTCCTGCCATCAAAGAAACAGCAATTTAAACATCAAAAGGAATACCACACCAATAATTAAAACTAAGTCTTAAAAATCTTAAAATCCACCAGTTCATCTTGGAGAAATGGCTTCTGGGTCAGAGGAAATACACGATAATATGGAACATGAGAAAAACATCAGACTTTTGAAATTGAAAAAAAAGGTGGGGCACAGTGGCTCACGCCTATAATCCCAACACTTTGGGAGGCCAAGGCGGGTGGATCACCTGAGGTCAAGAGTTCAAGACCAGCCTGGCAACATGGCGAAACCCCATCTCTACTCAATATACAAAAATTAGCCAGGTGTGGTGGCACGTGGCGGTGATCCCAGCTATTCAGGAGGAGAACTGCTTGAACCTGGGAGGTGGAAGTTGCAGTGAGCCAAGATTGCGTGACTGCACTCCAGCCTGGGTGACAGAGGGAGACAACGTCTAAAAAAAAGAAATTGAAAAAAAAAAAAAGAATTGAAATTGAGGTACAATCTACAAAACATTTTGTACTCCTCAAAACTGTCAAAGTCATAAAAAACAAAAGACTGAGAAACTAGCATAGATTAAAGACTAAAGACAAACGACAATTAAATGCAATGCAGTACATCTGGAATGAATCCTAGAACAGAAAATGAACATTAATTAAAAAATGATAAAATCCAAATAAAGCTTGGCGTTAAAAATCCATGAGTTCATGGTTACTTCTGTACGTGGCCAGGGTATCAACTCATTATTTTGAAATAGCAAACAAAGAAAAAGATCTAACATTTAACCCTTCTTTCCTATATGAACAGCAACCAAATAATTGATAAAGTCCTTAACTATAATATTCCAACTAATAAAGAAGAAATGACAGAATTCAAGTGTCACAATTTGCAACACTTAATGAAATACAGACATACTTTGGAGACATTTCAGGTTTGGTTCCAGATTACTGCAATAAAGTGAATATAGCAATAAAGTGAGTTATACGAATTATTTTGTTTCCCAGTGAATATAAGTTATCTTTACAGCTGGGCGCGGTGGCTCACACCTGTAATCCCAGCAGTCTGGGAGGCCAAGGCAGGTGGATGACGAGGTCAAGAGATCGAGACCATCCTGGCCAACATGGTGAAACTGTGTCTCTACTAAAAATACAAAAATTAGCTGGGCCTGGTGGCGCACACCTGTAGTCCCAGCTACTCGGGAGGCGGGGGCAGGAGAATCGCTTGAACCTGGGAAGTGGGGGTGGCAGTGAGCCGAGATTGCACCACTGCACTCCAACCTGGCAACAGAGCGAAACTCTGTCTCAAAAAAATAAAAAGTTATCTTTTACAATATACTGTAGTCTATTAAGGGTGCAATAGCATTATATCATTAAAAAAAGTACAGGTCTTAATAAAAAAATTTTATTGCTAAAAAAATGCAAATGATTGTCTGAGCCTTTAGTGAGTTCACAGCATCTTTTTGCCAGTGGAGGGTCCCGTCTCCATACTGATGGCTGCTGACAGATTAGGCTGGTGGTGTTTGAAGGCTGGGGTAGCTCTGGCAATTTCTTAAAGTAAGACAACAATGAAATTTGCTCCATCAATGGACTTTTCCTTTCGTGAAAGATTTTTCTGTAGCATGTGATGCTGTCTGATAGCATTTTACCCACAGTAGCATTTCTTTCAAATTGGCATCGATTCTCTCAAATTCCACTGCTACTTTATCAACTAAACTTCTTTAATATCCTAAATCATTAGTCATTTCAACAATATTTACAGCTTCTTCACCAAGAGTATATTCTATTTCAAGAAACCACTTTCTTAGAAAGCTCATCCATAAGAAGCAACTCATCTGTTCAAGTTTTATCATGAGACCAGAACAATTTAGTCACATCATCAGACTCCACTTATTTTAGTTTAGTTTGCACATGAGTGCAATTCCTTGTGATGCCCCAAAACAATTACAATCGTAACATCAGCAATCACTGATCACAGATCACCAAAACAGGCAGAAATGAAAAAGTCTGAAATATTGTGAGAATCACCAAGATGTGACAAAGACATGAAATGAGCATGTGCTGTTGGACTGCCACAAACCTTCAATTTGTAAAAAACACAGTTATCTGCAAAACACAATAGAGCAAAGCATAATAAAATGAAGTATGCCTGTAATAGTGATAGCCACTTATCATTAATGGCTGCCAAAAACCAGTAATAGATAAAAGGCTTATGGAGAACTCCATGATGGATGAATTAAGCTGACATCTGTACCCATGGCTGCATCTTAACATCACAGACAAATCCATCATTATACGTCACTGGAACCTATGCGATAGAAAGTACACAACATTATCTATGAAGTATTCTGGCAAAAAGGATGCAAGAACAAAAACAGACTAAAGGTCACCGTTGTTCAGTACCCTTTGAAAAAGAAAGCTAATATGTAATTTTTTAAAAGATGGTGACAATAAAACAGAACAAAACAAGCCTTTTGGTGAAACTGACCTTAGGCTTCTATTAAACTGCAAATGAAGGTTTAATATATATAGTTTAAGCAACTTCAGTACTTAAAGAGAAAATAAACAGAAAAGCCAATGTATGAAACACATGTACACAGCAAATGACTAATATCACATCGTAGAAACACACAATTACTTTACACTCTAATATGTTCATTATGTTAAAAATGCTTTACCGCCAAAACCAAGCATAGCAACGTAACAATTTTTTTTAATGCATAGTCAATTTAGTGTATTTATATTTATTTATAAAAGCCATAATATTTTAGCTAACAGAGCTTCCCTCAGGAACCACATAATAGAAATAAATTTCTAAATACTGCATTATTAAAAACAAAAGCTGCCTTTTTTTTTTTTTTTTTTGAGACGGAGTCTAGCCTCGTCGCCCAGGCTAAAGTGCAATGGTGCAATCTCGGCTCACTGCAACCTCTACCTCCCAGGTTCAAGCGATTCTCCTGCCTCAGCTTCCCGAGTAGCTGGGATTACAGGCACCTGCCACCATGCCTGGCTACTTTTTGTATTTTTAGTAGAGACAGGGTTTCACCGTGTTGGTTAGGATTACAGGCGCTGCGCCCGGACTAAAAACAAAAGCTTTTATAGTAATTAAAAACAATACAGGGGCCGGGTGCGGTAGCTCACGTCTGTAATCCCAGCAGTGGGAGGCCGAGGTGGGCGGATCACCTGAGGTCAGGAGTTTGAGATCAGCCTGACCAACATGGAGAAACCCGGTCTCTACTAAAAATACAAAATTAGCCAGGCATGGTGGCGCATGCTTGTAATTCCACCTACTCGGGAGGCTGAGGCAGGAAAATTACTTGAACCTGGGAGGCGGAGGTTGTGGTGAGCCGAGATCGTGCCATTGCACTCCAGCCTGGGCAACAAGAGTGAAACTCCATCTCAAAAAGAAAAACAAAAACAAAAACTATACAGGTTTAGAGAGTATTAAAAGTTTGTGGCAACTTCATCTACTAAGAAAACCCGTATTTCCACATACGTACTGAACTTGCCTAAATCTAGAACCACATGTACTTTTACATTTAAATAACATTAGGTACCAAAAGCCATATCTGAACCATAAATTTGTAATTCATATTTAGAGGAAGCACAAAGACCTCTCTGTAAAAACTCTCATTTTTAAAGCCTGACAATTTGATAAAGGAGCCATGAAGTACCCAGAAAGTTGCAAATAGGCACATCAGCTTTACCAACGCTATTAAAAAACCCCAATGCCCTGTAAAGCCATGATTCCTAAACTTCTTTAGAGATATTAATAATTTCAAAACATACCCCAGCTGTACTTTTTGCTTTTCAGATAGTCTCGCTCTGTCGCCCAGACTGGAGTGCAGTGGTGTGATCTCCGCTCACTGCAAGTTCCACCTCCCGGGTTCACGCCATTCTCCTGCCTCAGCTCCGGAGTAGCTGGGACTACAGGTGCTCGCCACCATGCCCGGCTAATTTTTTGTATTTTTAGTAGAGATGGGGTTTCACTGTGTTAGCCAGGATGGTCTCAATCTCCTGACCTCATGATCCGCCCATCTCAGCCTCCCAAAGTGCTGGGATTACAGGCGTGAGCCACCGCACCCGGCCCCAGCTGTACTTTCTGAAAGCGCAATGTGTGATATATTTTTTTCAAATTATTATTTGGGATAATTTTATAAAATCTATTCAGATAAATGTATAGTACAAAATAATGCAAACCACTGTTCTAAAGCATAAAGCATTACTAGCAATAAAACAGATCTAGCAGACTAAAAAATAAAAAATAAAAATAAAAAAGCTATGTCAAGCTCTAACACATCATTCCTCCAGTATGAGTTACGCCAGAAAGCTCAAACTTCAATAACCAACATACCAAGTATGTGAGAAAAGAACAGAACACAAAACACTCACTTTTTTCTTTTTTTTTTTTGAGATGGAGTGTCGCTCTGTTGCCCAGGCTGGAGTGCAGTGGCGCGATCTTGGCTCACTGCACCCTCCACTCTGCGGGTTCCCGGGTTCAAGCGATTCTCCTGCCTCAACCTCCCGAGTAGCTGGGATTACAGGCACATGCCACCATGACCGGATAACTTTTGTATTTTTAGTAGAGATGTAGTTTCACCATATTGGTCAGACTGGTCTTGAACTCCTGACCTCGTGATCTGCCCGTGTCAGCCTCCCGAAGTGCTGGGAAACACTCACTCTTACAAAGGATATGTGCAAACAGTTATGGATGTGTATTCTATCCCCAGCCCTTTCCATATGTCTTATTTCATAGCCAAAACTGCCGTACTATTACCACCAATTTACAGATGAGAAAACAGGTTCAAGTGAATTATTTTAGCAGTGGTCACACAAGTGGTATAAGGTCAAATGACAAACCTATTACTAACCATGTAATCTTAGCAACAAAAGATCAACTGTTATTTATTCTTTAAAGAAAAATAGGACTGCCACAAAAGAAAAAGCAAGCCACCAATTTCGAACCAAATCAGTGAGAAAAAATGAGAACTTCAGTTTTTGAGTGACAAAAACAAAATTAGCTTTCCGTAATTTCAAGTAGTCCTTCAAAGTAATAAACTGGATTTATAATTAATCCTCAAAACAGCTTCTATTTGCAGGAATTAACTGCACAAACACCTTCTATTAATATAAAGTAAAACATTCATATACTCAACATATGACTTAGTCGAAGACACAGATAAAAGTATTATTTTCTCTCTCTACCAAGCTCTCAGTAGATGTGCCAAAAAACTTAATCTCATACAACCAGGCAGATATTTATGAGAGCCACCATTATGAATAAAACTCAAATAGGCCGGTTTCCAAATGTTGTAGTGGCTACAGAGAATAAAACGGATCTAGAGGTCTAATACAGTTCCACAGGGTCCCTAGTAATGGATACTATACATTATTAGCGTGTTAAAATCAAGATGTTGATAAAGAGATCTAAGTATTAAACCCAACCAAATGCTTTCTCTCTTCCTCTGCAAAATAAATGCAGAAAAGGTGGTGTCTCTAAAGATTATCAACCGCTCCTCAAAGGTTTCTGGTTACACAAATATTTACAACATTACCCGAGTATTGCAAATCCAGTACTTCTTGATAAAGCCCACACTTTTCAGTTTGATGTTTGTATCCTGATTTCTTCAGTCATCTTTAAATGTTTAAAAATGTTTTCAAAACAGAACTAAAATTTAAGCGCAAAACAAAGGAATTTGATCTGCCTTTAGTATTCCAACTAAAGACTTCCTGTTAACAGCAGGATTCCTTCCTTTGGCACATACAGTAAGTGCGTGACTGGTATGTGGCCAAGAATATAAAAGGTCAAATTTTCTAATCTGAAAGTTCTAAAGCTAAACGTAGAACTTTCTAGGCTCTAAAACTTTCTGAGATTACACAACTTGTTTTTGTGCTTCTACTAAATACAATAAGCTGAATTTAACCCTTGACATAAGGTGTTTCCTGAAAATCTAATAACTAATTGACAGGAATTACTATTGCCATTAAGTCATTACAAAACAAATTTTCCAATCTTTTTATGCTTATGACAATCAAAATTGAATGTTTGTGAAAATAAATCTATCACACATCCCTATCCTATCCTCCTACAAAGTTACTTTCTCCTTTCTATTCATTCAAATTCCTTGAACCCTATTCAGCATAAATCCTAAAAGTATGTTTTAAGTCTTCGCAAGGTGAATTCAAGAAACTTTCAGCTACTGTCTCATATTCAGATTTTTGCCTTCTGGAAAAGGAAGCTTATTAGGCTTTTCTGTTTGGCATGTAATTAGTTATTAATCTTTCCCTGCAACTTAAGTGATTCCTTCAAAAAAAGTATTTTTTTCTACAAGGTAAAACATTAAATCTATTTTGCCCTGATAAAAATTAATGTTATCAAATGAAGTATCTCAAGCAATGTATCAACTGCTGTAAAGAATTTGTTTTTCTTGGTTGGGGGAGATACCTTATTACCAGAGAGATTCTTCAACTACCTGCAACCTGCTTTAAGCCTAACGCAATCTGATATAAAAGAGCCAGGGAGGAGATTTTGAATGCAGAAGTCTACTGTCTCATTAAAACAAGGTCTTGGCTATTCCACGAAATAAAATCTTATTTCACTGTATGTACGTTCCAATAAAACTTTATTTTATTGCAGGAGGCAAGTCTATTTGGCCTATGGGTGTAGCTTGCTGACTCCTGCTGAAACCTCCCTCATAAAATTAAAAACACCCTCAAGATTAAAATTACAGTAGGGGCCTGAATTTTAATAAAATATTTTCCTTCTTTTTCCACCTCCATGTATGACTGCTTGCAAATAGTCATTTCAACAAATGGCAGTCACTAATAATTATCTTCCTGTGGTAGCCCCAGGGCAGGCTGCCCATAAGATTAACAAGCTTGCTTCTTTTAAAGAACAATAATCCAGACTGGATGCTATGGCACATGCCTGTAATCCCAGCACTTTGGGAGGCCAAGGCAGGCAGATTGCTTGAGCTGGGGAGTTTGACCAGCCTGGGTAACATGGTGAAATTCAGTCTCTACTAAAAACACAAAAATTTAGCCAGGTGTGGTGGTGCATGCCTGTAGTCCCAGCTACTCAGGAGGCTGAGGTGGGAGGATCGCTTGAGCCCGAGAGGTCGAGGCTGCAGTGAGCTGTGATCACACTACTGCACTACAGCCTGGGCAAGACAGCAAGATTCTGCCTCAAAAAAGAAAAGAGAAGAGAAGAACAAGAAAACACTGATCCTAGATCACACAGACTCCCTTGATGGTTTCCAGAAGTTGGACTGGCCAAAGAGGCCAGGCCACTTTCATCACTGGTGATCTCACCTTCTGCAAACTTTTCTGCTAAGCTATAGGTTTAAACAGTAACCTGCCATTTTTTCCCCAGCTTTCTTTCCATAGTAACTGGCAGTCACAAACACTACTGTAAACCCTAAGACTGGTCCTTGAGATATTTTTCAGACTTTGCTTACAAGTGGACCAACTGACACCAACTGGACCAGTGTTCCATGAACTCAACCATGGAACTGACATGGTCTTGCAACTCCCCAACTTACCAGCAATATCCCAGACCAGTCAACAGCCCCCATCCCCTAGCCCCCTGCTTACCAAATCATGTTTAAAACCCTAGCTTCTGAAGTCTTGCAGTGATGACTCCGAGAAACATTTCCCATCCTCCTTACTCAGCTGCCTTGCAAAAATTAAACTGTTTCTCCTTTACATTATCTGCTATCTCAGTGTTCAGCTCTATTTGGATACCACACAAGAGCCCAGTCAGGTGGTAATACTGTTTTATAGCATTTTTTTGATATATAATATTTGCACATGTTTATGGGGTACATGTGATATTTTGTTACATGTACAGAGTATGAAATGATCAAATCAGGGTATTTAGGGTATCCATCACCTTGAGTATTTATCATTTCTATGTGTTGGGAACATTTCAAGTCCTTTCTTCTAGCTATTTCAAAATGTTAACTGTAGTCACCCTACTCTGCTATCAAACCTTGGAACTTATTCCATCTAACTGTATGTTTGGACCCATTAATCTACCTCTCTTTACCTCCCCTCCCATTCTTCCCAGCCTCTGCTATCATTCTATTTTCTATCTCATGAAATCAATGTGTTTCGCTTCCACATGTGAGTAAGAACATGAGACACCTGTCTTTCTGTGCCTGATTTCCCTTAACATAATGACCTCCAGTTCCATTCAAGTTGCTGCAAATGACATGATAAACATGGGAGTACAGGTATTCCTTTGATATACTGATTTCTTTTCCTTTAGATAGATACCTAGTAGTGGAATTGCTGGATCATATGGTAGTTCTGTTTTTAGTTTTCTCAGAAATTTCCAAACTGCTTTCCATAGTGGCTGTCCTAATTACAACATTCCCACCAACAGTCTGTAACAGTTGCCTTTTCTTCACACTCTAACCAGTAATATATTTTTTGTCTTTTTAACAATAGCCATTCTGACTGGGGTAAGATACCTCACTGTGGTTTTGACTTACATTTCCTTGATGATTAGTGATGTTGCACATTTTTTTCACATACCTTTTGGCCATTTGTATGTCTTCTTTTGAAAAACGTCTATTCACGTCCTTTGCCCACTTTTTAATGGGATTGTTTTTCTGTTGGCTTCCTTGCATATTCTGGATATTAGTCCCTTGCTGGATGAATCTTTTGCAAACACTTTGTCCTATTCAATACGTTGTCTCTTCATTCTGTTGTTTCCTTTACTGTGCAGAGGTCTTTCAGTTTAACATAGTCCCCTATGTTTATTTCTCTTTTTGCTGCCTGTGCTTTTGAGGTCTTAGCCATAAAATCTTTGCTAGATTGATGTCCTGAAGTGTTTCCCCTACATTTCCTTCTAGCAGTTTTACAATTTCAGGTCTTAAGTCTTTAATCTGTCTTGAGTTAAATTTGCATATGGTGAGACCAGGGTCAGATTTCATTCTTCTGCATGTGGATATCCAATTTTCCCTGCACTGTTTATTGAAGAGTGTCCTTTTCTCAATGTACATTCTTGGTGCTTTTGTAAAAAATCAGTTGGCTGCAAATATGTGGATTTATTTCTGCATTATCTATTTTGTTCCATTGGTCTATATGTCTCTTTCTATACCAATACCATGCTATTGTGGTTACTACAGCCTTATAATAGATTTTGAAGACAGGTAGTGTGATGTTTCTAGCTCTGTTCCATTTGCTCAGGACTACTTTGGGTATTTGGGCTCCTTGCTGATTCTGTGGAAATTTTAGGATTGTTTTCTTTTATTTCTGTGAAAAATGACTGGTACTTTAATAGGGATTGCACTGAATCTGCAGATTACTTTGAGCAATATGGTCATTTTAATGATGTTAATTCTTCTGATCCATGAGCACGGGATGTCTTTCCATTTGTTTTTGTGCTCTTCAATTTCTTTCATCAGTGTTTTGAAATCTTATTTATTTTTTTAAAATATATTTATTTATATTTTTTTTGAAATGGAGTCTCACTCTGTCACCCAGGCTGGAGTGCAGTGGAGCTATCCCGGCTCACTGCAAGCTCGGCCTCCTGGGTTCACGCCATTCTCCTGCCTCAGCCTCCCGAGTAGCTGGGACTACAGGCGCCTGCCACCGTGCCCAGCTAATTTTTTGTATTTTTTTTTTCAGTTGAGAGGGGGTTTCACCGGTTAGCCAGGATGGTCTTGATCTCCTGACCTCGTGATCCGCCCACCTAGGCCTCCCAAAGAGCTGGGATTACAGGCGTGAGTCACCGTGCCCGGCCTGAAATCTTATTTTTTTAATGACATACTTGAATTTGAAAACGTATCCAATTAACTTGTACTTTACTTTGAAGTTGCGACTGGAAAGTTGTTTTAAAGTCTGTCTTTAAACTTACAAAAATTATGTCAAATTGTTCCTAAGAGAGGATCAGTAGAGATTTAGTTCTTATACTATTTCCTCAATTATATTTTGCAAATCAGATTTTCAAAACAAGAGTTTAACTTGTTATCAATTCTTCATATTTACATACTTAAACCTCAGGTAGAAAAGTATTACAAGCTATCAGTGACATCTGCAATATAGATGGGAAAGGTGAATGCAAAGAATAACACATATTCTATATTAACAGTAAAAATAGCTATTTCTATTCTCCCTCAGCTACCAAAAACTGTCTTAAGTCTCCAGATTTATAACCGCTGGGTTCATTCACTCATTCAGCCATTTATTTTTGTGAGCATCTCTTAGGCAGTCATGTGCTGTGCTAATCCTATCTGACTCTCCCCTCTCCTTTGTCCTTCAAACCCCATTAGTGGCCAAGTCCCATTAATCTGGGCATGTCCCACTTCTTCCTCTTTCCAAATTTCTTAAGTATAGGTCAAGTTCTCATTAACCACTGAATATGCACCAAATGGAAGATTATGCAGTCATTAAAACCACTCGTAAAAAGTATACAACATGAAGAAAATCATTCAAGTAAAAAGAACAGAAAACTGTACAAAATATTGTATAATCACATCCATGTAAAAAAAGAATTTGGCATGGAAAAAGATGAAGAAAATAACATACTAAGAGGATCTCTGGTGGAGAGGTACTTTGCCTTTATGTTTCTGCATTTTGCAAATTTCCTATAATAAGCAGTTAATATTCTAGAAGAAAATATAAATGAAAAACTCCCTATTAAACTTACTATTTTAGTTAGATAACAAATTATTCCTGAGGTTCAGAACTGCATATCAGAAATAACCAAAATAAACACTCAAGCATGCAGCTAATTCTTTAACCTAATTTTTTAAAAACTAAAAGGTGCTTACCCATGCCTCTTACTGCATTTCCACATGCCTAGAAAACCTCTCCTCTTCAATGTTCCAGTGAGACTCTGATGTCAGCTTTCATAAAATAAGTTGTTCTTACCAACTATTCCACATTATTTTTAAAACTTCAGCGATTTGCTTTCTCCTAAACTCTACTTCTCATTTTTCCTTCAAAAGAGTCCTAGATTTGCCTTTTCCTATTACCACTGGTATCCACTGGTACCTGCAATCCTCTTTTCTCTAGGAATCTACCCTTAATTCTAGCACAAAACTAATCTTTAAACACTGCTTTCATAAAATCACTTGTCTTTCAAAATGTGCAAGAGCTTCTGTTTGACTCAAATCTAAGCCTATTGTTGAACCACAAATCTCCACTCGACCTTACATCTTATTTCTTCAAACCAGGCAGAACTATACTGTTCCTTAGATTTAAACCACGCCTACTCTGTTTTCATTGTGCTCTTCCCAATTTTCCACGTAAAATGTCCTTCTTCTCGTCCATGTTAATCTAAAGGCCAAACTTAAGGCCCAGTCCAAGTCCTACCTCTTCCATGAATCATCTCTTTAAGTATTCCAGCCTATACCGATCTCTCTTCTGATTCCCTGTTGCACTTACAGTTAGCATCACGAAGTATAACAATTGTTCTGTGATCATTGTGTATAAATTGGTTTTGTTTCTCCAAATAAGGTACCAGACAAATAAGGTACCAGAGAGCAGAGACCAACAGACCCAAGGAAAACGCTAGACACATAAACAGTTAATACTAAATGAATAATTTTTTTCTACAGTCAAAATACTAATGCTCCAAACCATTTTTAAGTCGCCTTATTTGAAGTTATGTGAGCCAAAAAGTAAATCTGTCTCACATTTTATTTTTATCCTGCCAAAACTTAAAGTCTATAACTTGGTAGGAAAAAACAATCGGACAAAAAAGTTTAATTTTCATCTCGCTTCATTTTATCTAGTAAAACCAGGACTTTAGGAATAAAGTAGAACTGTACATTTCTCCAATCTCTTCTGCTCCTTTCAGAAGTATTTCCAAGTCAGGAGATACGGAAAGCACCTTCTTTTCCTAAATTAAATGGTAATATTTTTTGTCTGTTACAAAAAGAATAAAGACGTGCTCAACACACAATTAACCATGTGACAAGTCTTTCTGATCAACTCAGGAAATAATTCTTAAACTACTTTTTGTTCAGAGAAAAAGTGCAGGATCTAGTGAAGTAATGCGGTTGCTCAGGGTCTCACTGAGCATGCCCAGTTGTTCCTATTTTGCTTTCCTTTCCCAAGTTTGTCAAGTGTCTCTGAAGACTTACCTTTCCCATTATTCTACCAAACCTAAACCTAAATTCAGACCAACTGGAGACATTAAATTCTCTAGGTTTTCAAGGGTCACACACAGGATTAAGAGTCTAGACAGCCTCGAGATAAGTACCAGGTTTATATAACAGGAGTTAATAAAATAAATGGACACAAGGACTCTTCCATTCAGTGTAGATTAACAACTATTTGTACACAGGCTTAAGCAGAACTAGCAAAGTGGAAAAAATTTCGCTAGTAGTATTTGTTCGCGTCCCAAGAAAATCTAGAAAAGAACATCTTTTTAATAGACATGTCAATAAACTACTATATTATTTATAATGTTAAGCTACCTGAAGCATGCCTCCCCTGATTCTGTGGCATTCTTTGGAAGAGATCATGGTTGTATTCATAATATCTGTACTCTTCATGTGCACGATCTCCAAGTGGCCGCTTTCTCTGACCATCAAAAAAATTGTCTGAATAATAATATCGGGAACCAGAGTCTCCATTTTCAACAGCAAAACTAACTTCCGTTACAAACGACTGAGAAGAACCATACTCCCTAGGGACATCTGCTAGACTTCTGGCAAGATAAGAAGGTGCAGATAATCTGTTGCTTTCTCTTCTCATTATTTCATGAGGTGTTCTCTGAATTGGAGTTCTAAGGAAACTCTGGTTTCTTGAAACTACTCCATCTCCAGAAGTTGAAAAGGCATTAGGGCTTGAATCTGGAAGACAGATATCAGTTCGTCTTGGAATTGTAGGACCATGCCGGATGAAAGAAGGCATAAGATCTATAATAAAACAAAGGATAAAATTACCCTTTCATCAGTAAGTAACAAAAGTTTTCGAAAGTTGTTCATTTACATCTACCACCCCAAAATCAAATGTCAACTTTAAACACAATTTTAAATTTTGGTTTAGGACGGTACTTGGGCATTTTAAGCTGAAGAAGGTTAATATTTTCCCAATCAAATGAATTTATATAACTTGCATTAATATGCTATGTGTAAAAGCTCAGCTAGAATGAAATGTATTCTGCATACTACCATACATAATATGATAAAATGCCAATAATCTTATCTGTGAACTACACATCAATGACATGGTCATGAATTAATGAATAATAGGAAACAATCTAACAAACTGATAGTTTCTAGTTAATTAAGCTAGTAGTTTATTTTGTTGTTCTCACTTCATTTTAGAAACTGCCAAAAATCCTTCTTGAAGCAAACACAATTTCAAAAATAAAATAGAACTTAATGCTACTCACAAGTATGTAAAAGTGGATTCCTTTAAAGATTAAAAAATTAGTAGCTCTTTCTTCTCTTGGAATTACCTAGCACTAGCACAGTAATCAAAAGCTAGAAAGCCAAAAATTTACGTATGAAAATTGAAAATAAAAAGCTCTCATTTCAAAGAGGCACACAAATGTTGAATTGGCTCAAAAAAACCAAGCCTGAAACTATGTAATTATAATTCAAAATAGTAGATAATAGAACAATGGCTTTTAGGATACTGTACTTTTAAACACGAAACTTGAAAACAGCTTAAGACATTCCTAGTTAGAAAGCAAATACCTTTAAAACAAGAAAAAACCTGAATATGGAGACCCTCTTATTATTCATTAAGTAAACAATATTGGAGACACTCATATTAATAAGCTTCAGAAACTAACACTGGACAGAAACAAATATCCGAATAAATAAGGCTCAACACTTGATGTAACGACAACAAAACAAAGTATATCAAAAGTTATTTGCTTAATTGTGACAAACATGAACAAAACTGCATGTTCTGCATATGTACCCCAGAACTTAAAGTATAATAATAAAAAAAGTGTGACAAACATGATTCACGATTTCAAGTAATGTTTGATAAACTTTATTTGTAGCAAACAGCAAGCTACCACTTAAAAACAGCCAAAAACCTAACAGCATGTGTGACTGAAAATCAAGTTAAAAAAAAAAACTTAAAAATCAAGTTTCCAGTTACTGACATGCTCAACTGACATATATTTTGTTGAAAGTATTGCAAGTACTACTATAAATCTGGAAGGCTGACAATGTGGTTATAATGGAGAACATGCTCTCCCATCTGTGTGATCTTGGGCAAATACTAGAAACCTAGCATTCCCAATTACAGTATGAGGTAATACTTAAGTCACAAGGTTACTACCAGCTTCCAAGAAGGAAACTTACGCAAAGGGCCCAGGGCGCAGTATAAGCACCAAAATACCAACTCCATGCCTCACAAATGTCCTGAACACACAATAATTAAAAATCCAAGAGATTCAACTCAAAAATCAAACACTTAAATTAAGAAGAAAAGTAGCGGGGGATCGGAGGTGGGGGTTGAGGGTGGGATATACCCTATCCAAAAAAAAAAAAACTTTTCCGGGGGTGGGGCGGGGGACGGTGGAATTTCTCTAACACGATAGAAATCATTTTGAGTTGCCTTTTTGGAATCTCACGAATATAGCCAAATACAAAGGCTTTTGGCTTTCTGCTCTGGGATGTAAGAGTGATGAGGCTTTGGGTGGCAGCCACAAGAACTATGGTGTGCTTTTCACCTTCTCAAGTCTGCATCCGGCAGCAGGACTAAGGAATTCTGCCCCAGAGTTTGCACAACTTACAGCACGGTCGAGAGACACCAACAATGTTTGCAAACATGAGGCACATCTGGACGCACCCAGAAGAGTAAAAAGTGTCCCTGTCTAATTACTCATTAGGTTATAAACAATTTAAGTGTTTTCTAGTCTCTCTTCCAGTACTCAAAACCAACAACTCTCTGCCAGGCGGGGTGAGGAAGTCTGTTCAATTTTTAGGGGGTACTCTTGGCGCGGTTAGGCGCGGGGGGCTAACCCAAGTTTCTTAGTCTTACGGGCTTTCAATCAACAAATACCACTTCAGGCACAAGAAAATCTCACAACCAGTATTTCACAGCGACCAGCGACAAAGGAGAAGCCCTGGGGACCCGCCGGCGCCCCCGCCCA
>NW_012106475.1:6049677-6068507 GCF_000951045.1 Mandrillus leucophaeus | reverse complement strand
CCGCGGCTGTCCTCGCTCATCCTCAGCGAGAAGCAGGTCCTGCCGACTGAGAAGATGAAGGACGAACCCTTCCTCGCTGAGAGCGGGAGCTCGTCGCATGCGCAAGTCGTGAAGCCGCTCTCCACGACAGTTTCTTTTTGTTGTTGTTTTTGTGTCCTCTCGGGATTTCTGATGGCGACAGTGACCCTCTTCTCCCAAGATGGGTGTCTTTCTTAGTGTTTCCAAGGCTGGTGAATTCAATTCCGTAAAAAATGTGGAATGCTAACCATGACCCCCCCAGGGTAGTGCTATATCATATCATCTATTCTGCTGGAAGCGTTCATGCTGGTTAACTGGAAATAATAAGTTGATCCTCTACTGAGTATCAGGGAGTGCATTTTTCTAATAACAGGAAAAAGCGGAAGAATGCAAGATGGAATTTCCAGTACCTCTTTTTAAGATATATTTGGTGTTAGCATATTACAATTATTTTATTGCATCATTATCATTAGTATGATTAATAGCCACGTATTTCCTCCTGATGTTATGTGTTACGATCTTAGAATTTTGAGGACTTTGACCACTGCAAGTCGGGACCGGGAATTTTCTATCTAAAATAACAGACTCTACTTCCTTCTATATAACTTAGCAAGACTGCCATATGTACAGGATAACATTTGGAAAATAAGATTGGATTCATCCCCTAGTGACCAAATTCAGGCTTTAATAATGAAGAATGCTTTCCCTGAGATCTAAAACATCTCACAAGAGATCTAAGACATGTCACAACAAAAGACATGGAATTTTTTTACCACATAACATTAAAAAGATGATCAAATTTTGTTTTACCATGAGCAAACAAATGAGACATTTAATCTAGGGTCTGTCTCCATATGTTCCCTTGATGCAGATCTCCCACAATTCATTCATTTAGCAATAAATACTCATCACCCACTGTGCTAGGCACTGTGCTAAGTGTTTGTGATATAGCAATAAGCAAAACAGACAAAAATTCCTACTGTCATGGGAAAGAAAAAAATGACGAAAAATAAGCAAAACATACTATGTTAGATAGTGGTAAGTGATGAAGTGAAAATAAGAGAGTACTCGCAATTTTAGAGAGGGTGATAGAGGGACCAGAGAAGGCTCAGGAGAAGGTGACATTGGAGTTAAGTGACAGAATGAGGAAACTGGCCATGCAGCTATCTGGAGGAACAGTATTCCAGGCAGAAAGAACAGCAAGTGCAAAGTCACTGCAAGTGGCCATGTTCCTGGCAGATTGGAGGAACAGTAAGAGGGTTTACTACTGGAAAAGAGGGGGAGACGAATGGGGAATGCAGTTAGAGAGTAACAATAGCCACTGCACCTTGGGCTTTGTAGGCCATTGTAAGGAGTGTTACTTTGAGCAGAAGAGTGACATGATCTGAGTTAATGTTTTCATAGGACTGCTTTGGGTGCTGGGTGGAGAGTAGACAATGGAGATAAGGGCAAAAGCAGGGAGATCAGTCAGAAGTTATTGCTGGCTTGGACCCAGGTAATAATAGGTGGAGATAAGTGGACACATTTTAGACATATTTTAAAGAAAGCCCGCCAAATTTGCTGACATTGAATATGGAATGTGAGACTATCAGTCACTCCCATGGGTACGAAAATCTTAAGAAACAGAATTGGAACTCACTAGAAGCAGAGTGTACTCTGAGAGAAACATTAGAAAAACAGTTACTTGTTCCTGTGGTTCAGAAATAAGGACAAGTCCTAAAGCATTGATAGTGTGCAGGGAGAAGAAAGAGTGATGAAACTTAAGTGAAAACACAATGGGTTTTTTTTTACACATCAGAGCGTGAAGGCGGGAGCTGAAGGGGGAAGGGGGAGCCAAAGAAGTGCCAGGTTTCTGCCCAAGGCTTACCCCAGAGAAGGGCAAAAGGATATTAGTACCTTGTTAATAAAGGCAACTCTTCTCACTGCGAGTTTTCCCAGAGCCTGAAATACGGGACACCTTTCACGTGTGGAGGAAAGAATCCTAGAATTTTATAGTTGAAAAAGAATTCTGAGATTACCTGGGCTCACCTCATCAACATCAAAAAGGAACGAGAAAAATTAAGTGTTTTGCCTCAGATTATATTCCTGGTTAATGACAGAATAACATCAGAACTGGAGTTTTCGATTTCCTTTTTTTTTTTTTTCCTGAGGTAGAGTCTCGCTCTATCGCCCAGGCAGGAGCGCAGTGGCACTACCTCAGCTGACTGCAACCACTGCCTCTCAGGTTCAAGAGATCCTCTCACCTTGGCCTCCCGAGTAGCTGGGATTACAGGCGCCCGCCACCACACCCAACTACGTTTTGTATATTTAGTAGAGACCGGATTTCATCATGTTGGCCAGGCTGGTCCCGAACTCCTGGCCTCAAGTGATCCGCCGGCCTCGGCCTCCCAAAATGCTGCAGTTATAGGCGTGAGCCACTATGCCAGCCTCAATTTCCATTTGGGGCTCTTTTCTGCTACAGAACATTCAGAATCCCACTAATGTGTGTCCAGACTGTTTCTAACACAGTTGTTTGGAAAGCCAGATCTATGTTCCTTACAAAGTACTCCCTTGTACAATGCTATTTCATTTCTTTGAATTATAGCAGAGAGAAAGCCTTAATTAGATGCTCTATTTAAGACACCTAATTTGCCTTTTTATCAAGGAGGGTACATCCCAGAATCAACAATCTGCAGGCAGCATTAGCTATAGCAATGCACAACAAATACGTGAACTTTGAATTTGAATCCTTAAATCTAAAAGCTTTCAATTAACATCTGTTTTCTAGAAATTCCTTGACTTCTGAGAATTTTTATTAAGGAATTCAGATTTGCTATAGTTCGACAGAGCTGTAATTCTCCAGACATTGCCTTCAGTAATGCTAATACTGCATTCCATAGTAGAGATTTTTTTTCCCCTTACAGTTACATTCTCAGTGGAGAAAACTGGCAATTAGGAAGCTTCTCGTGTTTTTAACAACTTTTTAAAAACATTAATTTAGCATCAACATTTATTTTAGTGGAGCCTGTGGGGTATGACCCTGGGCTTACCTCATAGCATTCTGAGTTCTTGGTTGTCTCATCTGAAAATGAAGAAAGTGAACCATTTGATTTATTTTCTTTCTTTCTTTCTTTTTTTTTTTTTTTTTTGAGACAGAGTCTTGCTCTGTCGCCCAGGCTGGAGTGCAGTGGCACGATCTCAGCTCACTGCAAGCTCCGCCTCCTGGGTTCACGCTCTTCTCCTGCTTCAGCCTCCTGAGTAGCTGGGACTACAGGCACCCGCCGCCACACCCAGCTAATTTTCTGTATTTTTAGTGGAGACGGGGTTTCACCTTGTTAGCCAGGATGGGCTCGATCTCCTCCTGACCTCGTGATCTGCCTACCTTGGCCTCCCAAAGTGCTGGGATTACCAGCATGAGCCACTGCGCCCAGCTGAACCATTTGATTTCTGAAGTGTCTTGCAGTCCTGGAGTTTTCCACCATGTAGGCAGAAGGGAATAGGCAAAAATAAAAACTTACCTTCATAGGATAAGAGAAATGTTGGTGATTTTCTTTCTTTAAAAAGTTTGTTTTTTATTCAACTATTAAAATATTAAATTATCAGCATTATATAAAATCATCATTAGTATAAAAATAAAATTTCATGCCAGATTGTTACTTTCAAAGACAGCTAAGGGCTTTATGCTATGTTGATGTCCTCTTGTTAGAAGCATGTAAATTTTTAAAGGGTGAACTATTCAGTGAAAGATTATCCAAGAAAGACAACCAAAATGGAAATAAGGCCTACATATAGAGCCTCAAAAAAAAAAAAAAAAAAAAGAAAGAAAAAGTAAAAAAGAAGAGGAACTTCTAGTCTACTCTCCAACTCACTCTTCTTGTTCACATAACAAGATAAACTTAATCTGTCTCAGGAAGAAGTAATAATTATGCCAATTATAGCTCTTCGAGTCTCTAAAATTTTGTTATTAAAATATGGGAGGGGGCTGGGCACGATGGCTCACGTCTATAATCCCACCACTTTGGGAGGCCGAGGCGGGTGGATCACCTGAGGTCAGGAGTTTGAGACCAGCCTAGCCAACATGGTGAAACCCTGTCTCTACTAAAAATACAAAAATTAGCGGGACGTGGTGATGTGTGCCTGTAATCCCATCTACTCTGGAGGCTGAGGCAGGAGATCCGTTTGAACTAGGGAGGTAGAGGTTGCAGTGAGCCAAGATTGCACCACTGTACTCCAGCTTGAGCAACAGAGACTCTGTCTCTGAAAAAAAAAAAAAAGGGAGGGTAAATTCCTAAGTGTCCATTAGGCAGAAACTTTGGTTGTTTTCTATGAAGGATAAGGGTGTGTAATGTCTACACAGCTCTGAAGATATTATATAACTGCTTAATATTAGCAACTTAGTTGGGTTTCTAAACTCCTGTTATGTAAGATGAATCATCCCCCCAATAACATAAAGAATTAGTAACACAATTCTAATAAAAAGGAGTCAAACTGGGAGATTCGGTGTCTCTGAGCTTAGCTTTTGTTCTTATGTATTGTGATTGCTTAGACTTAGAGGTTCTCTGAAAACTTGATAGAAAGCCAAAATGAGTCTTTTATTCTTGGCAACACTGGCCTTGGACTTCTGTTGTCTGTCCTTTTGGTTCTTTCTGTATCTTGACTTCTCTGACCCTAGAAACTTTTATCTGCCTTCCAGAATTGGGCCGTTATCTTCAGCCACTTTCAACTTTATTTTTAAACTATTCTTTGCAATTATCAGTTTTTTACTTGGCTTCATGATATTGTGAAATATATATTTGGTGTTCATCTCTGTTTCCTGACAAAGAATTCTTAAACCCTCGTAATCTCCAGAAGAGTGTCTTCTGTATGCTAATGAGATGACTGGTGGCTGGATAGCTTCAGAATAAGGGCTGGTCAACTGAGAAAGACCAAGGTAGAATTAAAGGGTGGGGACTTCCAGCCCCACCACCAACCTTCTGGGACGGGAGAGGGGCTGAAGGTTAAGTTGCCTGTGAGGTACTAAGTCATTTCTACATAACGGAGCTTCCATAAAACCACAAAGGACTGGGTTTTGAGTTTCTGGATGGCTAAACACACTGAGGTTCCTGGAGGCCGCCATTCCTAGGGAGGGCATGGAAGCCCTCCTTTATTCTATTATTTTTACTAAACTGGTAAACACAGTGTTTCCCTGAGTTCTGTGAGCTGCTCTAGCAAATTAATAAAACCCAAGAAGGGAGTTGCGGGAACCCCAACTTATAGCTGATGGGTTAGAAACACAGGTCACAGTGTGGGGCTTGCGATTGGCATCTGAAGTGGGGCAATCTTGTGGGACTAAGCCCTCAACTTATGGGATCCTATGAGATAGATTGTGTTAAAATTGAATTTAAAGGACACCTGGCTGGTGTCCACTGTAGAATTGATTGCTTAGTGTGCGAAGAAACATCCCTACACGTCAGGTGTCAGAAATTGTGTTGTGTGAGAGTACAAAAAAGCACTTTTGGTTTTTTTCCCGTAACAGGCTAAAGTAAAAACTTTTTTTTCTAACTCAGTAAAAAGTGACTAAGGCTGTCATTATGGGTGTCTACTCCATCCATTCCGCACAACATAGGAGCCAGGCAATACTGCACCCCCTAAATAACCTGTACCACAATTTCTCATGTGCTGTGGCCACATCGTGCTGATGCACAGGCCCTCTGCAAAGATGATCTCCAAGAGACCCAAATGGAAATCGATACAAAATACATCCTTCTGTCTTCAGCAGCCATTGGGTATTTCACTCGCCTTCTTTTTTTTTTTTTTTTGAGATGGGGGTCTTGCTCTGTCACCCAGGCTGGAGTGCATTGGTGCGATCTTGACTCACTGCAACCTCTGCCTCCCAGGTTCAAGCGATTTTCCTGCCTTAGCCTCCTGAGTAGCCGGTATTACAGGCGCCCACCACCACACCTGGCTAAATTTTTGTATTTTTAGTAAAGACAGGGTTTCACCATGTTGGCCAGGCTGGTCTCAAACTCCTGACCTCAGGTGATCCACCCCCCTCAGCCTCCCAAAGTGCTGGGATTACAGGCGTGAGCCACCAGGCCTGGCTATTTATTTATTTATTTATTTAAGAGGTAGGTATCTCACTATGTTGCCCAGGATGGCTTCGAATTCCTGGGCTTAAGTGATCCTCCTACCTCAGCCTCCCAATAGTTGGGACTACAGGCACAAGCTACTGTACCCAGCTTTCACGAACCTTTTAACATGACCATCTCTTATTCCAGCCTGCCGCCTGTTCTCTTTTCTCAGTCTTTCTTCTCCCTGCCAAAAGTGCTCTACTTCCATTTCACGTCTTGTAGAAAATTTCTCTGTATCGTCTCTGCCCTATCTTGTGGGCGGCTTTGTTGAAGGGTCTAATGACCCTTTTTTCGGGGGCAGTAAATTTAATCTTAGGGTGCAAAGCAAACATGATTTGGGAGAAAGGGGGGAGTGAAAAATACATCTGTTTGAAATAGTTTCAAGAAAGAAGTTTAAACAGAACTTCAGTAGAGCCAGAAGGTAAAAAATTAAGAAAAAAATGGAAATGTCCCATTCCATGTGGAGACTGGCCACATAAATATATCTCCTCTCCTTCCTGGAACCCCAGTTAACTGACAGTGAAAGAATATAAAGGGAATAAGCTTATAATTATTACAAGAACACAAAATAGGCCATCAGATCAGTAAATGTGACATTAATAAATGTCTAGAAGATGAAGAGCGATAGGGTTGCAAGAGGTGGGGAGGAGATCGAGAGACAACGAAGCAGGACGAAGTATTTTAGTTCACAGCCTAAGATACTTATGGAAGCACATACTACCAGAGGCCGAGGCGAGGGTTGGGATCACATGCTCCTGATTTAATTAAGGAAGATAGGAAACTAATGTGGAGCTGAGAAGACGCACTAATTGAAAGTTAGACGTCTACCCCCATAGAATTTCAGGTGTCATGCACCTATTTCCTTGAAAAGGGATCTTCAGATTCTGTTTTTGGATAAATTAAATGGCCCTATAATAAAGATTTTAGCATTCTGACCTTTGTATACCCTAACAATGAAAGAACTGAATCTCATAGAGCAGTCTTCCGGGTAGTGGGCCCTGATCCTCAAATAGCACAAGTGTTTGCTTTTTTGTTTTGTTTTTGTTTTTGTTTTTGTTTTTGAGACAGGGTCTTACTCTGTCACCCATGCTGGAGTGCAGTGGCACAATCACGGCTCACTGCAATCTCGACTTCAACTTCCTGGGCTCAATCCATCGTCCTACCTCAGCCTCCCAAATAGCTGGGACTACAGGTGCATGCCACCACACCTGGGTAATCTTTCCGTTTTTGTAGAGACCAGATTTCACCATGTTGCCCAGGCTGGTCCCAAACTGCTGGGCTCAAGCGATCCTCCCACTTCAACTTCCGAAAGTGCTGGAATTATTATAGGCATGGGCCACCGTGCCTGTCTGTGTTTGCTTTTTTAATGTATCATTTTAAAATACAAGTACGCAATCAAGGATTACCAGAAATATTAGGAAAACTTGCAACATGAGTGATAGCACTATAAACAAACAGAAAAATAAACTACAAATAAAACAGGTAATTCAGAGTATAAATGAGTAAGCAACAATGCTTTTTACTATCAACAGGAAGATTTGCAAGAAGATATTGCACTCATAAAACAACAGGAAGCTATGAAAAAGAAATCAGAACAATAAAGAGCTCTTGGAAATTAAAGATAGGGGTTGCCAAAGTAAAATTTTCAGAACAAAGTTAGGAAGATAAAGTTGAGCAAATCTTCCAGAAAACAGAACAAAAAGACAGAGATGAGAAATCTCAGAGAACAGAAAAGAGAAATAGGCTTTATACAAAAGGCCCAATATCCTGAAAAGGTAAGTTCCAGAAGGTTAACAGAGAAAATGGAGAGGTGTATGGCAGACTCACCTGACAGCAATAACTTAAACTTACCCTGAGAATGACCCTATGATCTTAGAAGAGTGTGTGTTCGAAATTCCAAGCTAAAGAATTTGGGAGTAGCCAACCTACAGATTCATTCCTTGTCTATGAGGAACATCTGAATCCCCAGCCCATCCCACGGAAGGCAGGCCTTCCAGGGGGATTGAGGTCCTTTGTTCTGGGTTAAATGAAGGTTGCCAGGTGAAGGTTGTTAGGAGGAGGGTGCTAAGTGAAAATGCAACATAAACTGCATGCTTTTTACAAACGGCAGTGTTTCTCCAGTCCAGCCCACTGCCACTGGACTACCCTGTACATGAGTCCCCTCAATAAGTCCTATGTCTTGTTTGTTGGCTCCGGTTTCTTCTTCGGCCTCTCAAACATGGTGCCATTCCTACTGAAGTCAGTAGGGGTCTGGTGACAAGATGCCATCATCAAAAATGAATACAAGATATTTTTTCAGAGAGGGAGGAATTTCCCAATTGATAGGGTATCCCAAGTGCCCTTCGAAATAAATGAAAAAAGATCCATGTCTCAATGTGTTATGAAATTTCAGAACATTAAGGATAAAAGGAAGACCCTGAAAGGTTCCAGTGAAAAGATCTTAGCATTCTGACATTTGTATATACTGCAAACAAAAGACAGAAGTATCAATTATGAAGGAATGAGAATCACACTAATGTCAGATTTTTCATCAGCAACAAGGATTTCTGTAAGACTATGGAACAATGCCCTCAAATAAATAAGGGGAAATTAGTTTACAATTTTATATCCATCAAAATAGGTGAATCAAAATCCAAATGTCAATCAAAAACGAAAGAATAAAGACATTTTTGGAAATAAAGGGACTCAGAAAGTGTACTTCTCATATATCCCGTTCTAGTAAGTTGCTTTAGAAGATAAGTTCTTAAAAAATGAGCGAATAAACTCACACAAAGGACAAAACAAAAACAGAAAAATAGGGATTCGAGAACTAGTGACTCTAACTCAGGAAAGTAATTTTAGTCTCAGTATCATGGTTGTATAGCAAGCCTGGAAGCCAATCAATCCAGAGTGAAATTGGACTTTAGAAGACTCCAAAGGGAAGCTACCTAGGAAAAGATGAGATTTAAGAAATCTGTGCAATTTAGAACAAATTACAAAGGTGATAAAGGCGGAAGATTCAGTGAAAAAAGAAAAGCAATGAGATATGAAAATTCAGGCAAATACAGCATTTTGGGCCCTTCTGAAAAGACCTACTTGAGTACAAGGAGATTAGATTTGATTTTGACAAACCAAGAGATTAGTCAAAATTTGAAACTCAGGATTGGAAAAGTAGCTGTAAGTGAACAGGTGATAATCATTGAATACATTTAAACATAGAAAAGCCTAAACAATGATGAGAAATAGGGTTTTTAAAGAAACCAGGCCAAGCATGGTGGCTCATGCCAGTAATCCCAGCACTTTGGGAAGCTGAGGCAGGAGGCTCCCTTGAGCCCAGGAGTTTGAGGCCAGCCTGGCCAACACAATGAAAACTTCCGTCTCTACAAAAAAAAAAAAAAAAAAAAAAAAAAAAGCCAGACATGTATCAAAACGATTGGATTAAAGAAGAAAAATAGGCCTGGCTCAGTGGTTCATGCCTATAATCCTGAGGCAGGAGGATTGCTTGAGCCTAGGAGTTTGAGGCCAGCCTGGGCAACATAGCAAGACCCCATTTCTAGTTAAAAAAGACAGCTGGCCTGGCACAGTGACTCACACCTGTAATCCCTGCACTTTGGGAGGCCGAGGCAGGCACATCACAAAGTCAGGAGTTCGAGACCAACCTGGTCAACGTGGTCCCCATCTCTCCTAAAAATACCAAAATTAGCCGGGTGTGGTGGCATGTGCCTGTAATCCCAGCTACTCAGGAGGCTGAGGCAGGAGAATCGCTTGAACCAGGGAGGCAGAGGTTGCAGTGAGCTGAGATCATGCTACTGCACTCCAGCCTGGGCCACAGAGCAAGACTCCATCTCAAAAAAAAAAAAAAAAAAAAAAAATGCAAAAATTAACCAAGTGTGGTGGAACATGCCTGTAGTCCCAGCTACTCAGGAGGCTGAAGTAGGAGTATCAATTGAGCCCAGGAGGTTGAGGCTGTGATGAGCTGTGATCATGTCACTACATTCCAGGCTGGGTGACAGAGTGAGCCCCTGTTTCAAAAATAGAAAATAAGGAAACCAGACTTTGTCGTGCATTTTCCCATGTTACTGTATCTTAAAAAATTTAAGTTTAAAGAGCTCAGTATCTTTAAAAACAACCAAAATTATACATTCAGTCAAGACAGGTCTAAACAGGACATTGAATATCAAGATCCTGTGCCTTTGGCTGGCATTGCTGTTTATTTCGTGCTGATCAGAATCGAGGAACTAGAAATAACAATGTAGACAAAGAGCAGATTCAGTGGAGTGAGGAAATGGGAGGGGATGAACAGGAGGTTGTGGTCAGTGGGGAATTTCAGAGTTTTAAATAGCTATCAGGTGTGACCAAATTAACCAGTAGTTGGAGTAGAGGTGGAAGAAATGAAATTGAGAAAGTTACGGAATGTAAAGGTCGCATGTTAGAAAACATGGAATATGGTAAAACAAACAACAAACTGAGCCATTGAAACAGGATGAAGGGACTGTCCTGCAAGTAGTAGAGAAGGAAGAGGAAAGGCAGCAGAAATAAAAGGCATAAAAATAGATTTCTTTCTTATGATTCATGTATTACTCAGAGGCTTCCGAATTCCTGGAACTTCTATTGAGATTTCCAAATCAGTTAGTAATAATATTCAAATACTGTATTTCATTGATGTGCTTTACTGTTAATTTCACAGTGCTATTAGAAGCCTAATGTCTTCAGATACATTGATGTTCAGAGCTTTCACAATAGTCTCCTGAGAATTTAGAGCATGGGTAGCCTTGCATGTTAGGGCCAAATGATCTCAGATGTAATTAGTTAATAGAACTGTGGGTGATCAGAAGTTAAGGATCTTGAGATGGAGAGAATGAGCTTGAAGTATCCAGGTGGGCCCAATGCCCAAAGTAATCACAAGAGTCCTTATAAAAGGGAGTCGGGAAACTAGTGACGGGAGAATTGAGGATGGAAACAGGAGGTTGATGAAGTGAGCCAAGCAGGCAGCCAGCCTCTAGAGGCTGAAGAAGTCAGGCGGAATCAGCAGATTCTGCCCTCAGAGCCCCCAGAGGCAGTCACCCTGCCAACAACACCTGGGCTTTAGCCTCCTGAGACTGATTTTGTACTTCTCACCTCCAGAATGGTAAGTTAATGAATTGGTGTTGTTTTATGCCAGTAAGTGTGTGGTAACTTGTTACAGTAGCAACAGCAAACTGATACAAAAAGTTTGCAAATAGTTTTAGGGTTTGCCAAATTTTATCAGCAGTGTATGCATGCCTGTCTTTTTAAATTTTTAATTGGCACATGCATATTATGGAGTACAGAGTGATATTTTGATGCATGTGTACAATGTGTAATGATCAAATCAGGGTAATTAGCATTATCTGTAACCTCAGATATTTATAATTGCTTTGTGGTGGGAGCATACAAAGTCTTCTCTTCTAGCTTATGAAAATATACAATGAATTACTAACTATAGTCACCCTACGGTGTCATAGAACATTACAATTTATTTTTCCTAACTGTAGTTTTGCATCCATTAACCAGCCTCTCCCTATCTTCCCCTCTCCCCTACCCTTCCCACCCTCTAGTAATCACTATACTTTTTTAGTGTCCGCATATGAGAACATGCATTACTTAATTTTCTATGTCTAGCTTGTTTCACTTAATATAATGTCCTCTAATTCCATCCATGTTGTTGTAAATAATATGATTTAATTCTTTTTATGGCCAAATAATATTCCATTGTGTATGTATACCACATTTTCCTTAGCCATTCATCTGTTAGTTGACACTTATGTTGATGCCATATTTTGGCTATTGTGACTGGCACTGCAATAAACTTGGGGGTGCAGATATCTCTTTGATATACTGATTTCCTTTTCTTTGGATAAATACCCAGTAGTAAGATTGCTGGATCATATAACAGTTCTGTGTTTAGTGTTTGAGGAAACTCCATACTGTTTACCATAATGGCTATATTAATTTACATTCCCACCCACAGAGTGTAAGAGTTCCCTTTCCTCCACATCCTCACCAGCATTTGTCATGTTTGTTTTTGATAATAACCCTTCTAACTGGAGTGGTATGATATCTCATTGTGGGTTTTATTTGCATTTCCCTCATGATTGAATGTCTCTTTAATCTTCACCTTTTTTTAATGGGTATATTCTCATTTAAATAACTTGTAAACTTTTCTAGGGTATGAAACATGTCTGGTACTTCTTTTTCTTCTCATACAGGTATCCTAAACCTGATAGATCCACAAAAGTATTAACGATGTTGATATATTTCAGTAGGGTTGATAAATTTCAAAAGAAACTTGACCTGAGTTTTTGAAAAGGAATTGCATGAGTTCTACTTTGAGCCTTCTGAGTTAGGTTGAGTATGATATTGCATGTTTTAGAGTTAAAAAAAAAAAAAAGTTCCTTCAATAGGATAGGATGTCAAAAAACAAAGTTTTTGAAAGTAAGCCTAGCAGTACAATTTTGTTACCAAAATGAGAGACACAATTTGAAAACAATAGGAAAGAAATAGAAATACACAATACAGATTAATATATAGAAATCAAACATAGATCATGCTTAACCTTTTACAATTGTACATTTTTCCTCATTCTTTTTCCACCTTTGTTGTTCTAACACATTATCAGATCTAAGAGTTTTTGAAGGTATCTTTAGTTTTTAAAAATATGATTATGTCATCTGCAAAGAAGAATAAGTTGATTTCCTCTTTCCCAACTTGGATGCCTTTTATTTATTTCTCTTGCCTGGTTGCTCTGGCTAGGATTTCCTGTACCATGTTTAATAGGAGTGGTGAAAGTGGACATCCTTGTTCCAGTTTTTAGAGTGAAGGCTTCCAGCTTTTCTTAGTTCAGTATGATTTTGGCTATGGGTAGTCATATATGACCTTTATTATGTTGAAATGTTTTTTATACCTAGTTTGTTGAGAATTCTTATTAAGGTATGTGGAATTTTATGAAATGCTCTTTCTGCATCTATTAAGATGATCAGATAGTTTTTTTCCTTATTCTCTTGATGTGATGTACCACGTTTGATTTGTGTATGTTGAACCACACTTGCATTCCTGGGATAAATCCTACTTGATCATGGTGTTTGATGTGCTGGGGTTTTGTTTGCTAGTATTTTGTTGAGGATCATTGAATCTATGTTCCTCAAGGATACTAGCCTACAGTTTTCTTTTTTGTTGTTGTATCATTGTCTGTTTTTTTGTACTGGGGCAATGTTGGGCTTGCAAAATGAGTTGGGGAGAATTCCCTCTTCAATCTTTTAGAATAGTTTGAGAAGAATTAGTATTGGTTTTTTGTAAGTTTGGTAGAATTTGGTAGTGAAGACATCTGGTCCTAGACTTTTCTCTTTTGAGAGACTTTTTATTACTGTTCCAATCTTGGTTGGTTGTATGTCCAGGAATTCATTTCTTGTAGGTTTTCCAGTTTGTTGGTATATAGCTGTTCATCATAGTATCTGATCTTTTTTATATCTGTGGTATCAGTTGTTGTTTTTTTTTTCTACAAGTATGTTTAAGACATCTGGCCGGGCGCGGTGGCTCATGCCTGCACTACCAGCACTTTGGGAGGCCAAGGTGGGCAGATCACGAGTTCAGGATATCGAGACCATCCTGACCAACATGGTGAAAACCTGTCTCTACTAAAAAATACAAAAAAAAAAAAAAAACAAAAAACAAAAAACCAGGCTTGCCGGCGGGCACCTGTAGTCCCAGTTACCCAGGAGGCTGAGGCAGGAGAATGGCGTGAACCCAGGAGGCGGAGCTTGCAGTGAGCCGAGATTGTGCCACTGCACTCCATCCTGGGCAACACAGCGAGACTCCATCTAAAAAAAAAAGAGGAACAAGATGACCCAACTTCAAATTGTATTACAGAGATACAGTAACTAAAATGGCATGGTACTAGCATAAAAACAGATACATAGACCAGCCAGGCATGGTGGCTCAGGCCTGTAATCCCCACACTTTGAGAGGTGGAGACAGGGAGATCACAAGGTCAGGAGATTGAGACCACCCTGACTAACACAGTGAAACCCCATCTCTACTAAAAATACAAAAAATTAGCTGGGTGTGGTGGCGGGCGCCTTGTTTGTTGTTATTATCAAAAGAAACATGACAAATGCCCATGAGGATGTGGAGGAAAGGGACCAGAACAAGACTCCATCTCAAAAAAAGAAAAAAAAAGACAGCTTTATTCTAGTTTTAGGATGAAACTTGAAACAAATATTTCTGTTAGAAAGGATAAATTGTGCAATATTCAGATGAGTGAATAACCATTACAATGAGTAAACAGTGTCTTAATGCAAACAATATGGATTAATCTTATAAGCATCATGTTACATAAAAGAAGCAATGCAAAATAATGCATTTCACAGTTGCTAACATGAAAAGTAAAGGAATTATAAAAACTAGGCTAATTACTTTCATTTTAAAAAATCTATTTTTATTTTTGTGGGCACATAGATATATTTATGGGGTACATAAGATATTTTGATACAGGCATGCAATGTGAAATAAGTATATCATGGAGAATGGGGTATCGATCCCCTCAAGCATTTATCTTTTGAGCAATCCAACTACACTCTTTAAGTTTTCTTAAAATGTACAATTAAGTTATTATTGGTTATAGTCACCCCATTGTGCTATCAAATAGTAGGTCTTATTCATTCTTTCAATGTTTTTGTACCTATTAACCATCCCTACCTTCCCCCAACCCCCACTTCCCTCCTAGCCTCTGGTAACCATCCTTCTCCTCTCTATCTCCATGAGTTCAATTGTTTTGATTGTTGGATCCCACAAATAAGTGAGTATATGCAATGTTTGTCTTTCTGTGCCTGGTTTATTTCATTCAACATGATTTCCAGTTCCATCCAGGTTGTGGCAAATGACAGGGTCTCATTCTTTTTAAGACGTATATATTGTGTATATGTACTACATTTTCTTTATCTGTTTATCTGTTGATGGACACTGAGGTTGCTTCTAAATCTTGGCTATTGTAAACAGTGCTGCAACAAACATGGGAGTGCAGATATCTATTCGATATACTGATCTCCTTTCTTTTGGGAGTATATCAAAGAGTAAGATTGCTGGATTGTATGGCAGGTATATTATTAGTTTTTTGAGGAACCTCCAAACTGTTCTCCATAGTGACCGTATTAATTTACATTCCTACCAACAGTGTACGCGGGTTTCCTTTTCTTTACATCCCCGTTAACATTTGTTATTGCCTCTCTTTTGGATATAAGCCATTTTAACTGGGGTGAGATGATATCACATAATAGTTTTGATTTGCATTTCTCTGATCAGTGATGTTGAGCACCTTTTTTATGCCTGTTTCCCATTTGCATATCTTTTTCTTTTTTTTTTTTGGATGGAGTTTTGCTCTTGTCTCCCAGGCTGGAGTGCAATGACGCGATCTCAGCTCGCTGCAACCTCTGCCTCCCGGGTTCAAGCAATCCTCCTGCCTCAGCCTCTCGAGTAGCTGGGGTTACAGGCACCCACCACAACACCCAGTTATTTTTTCTTTTCTTTTTCTGTTTTTTGGTAGAGACAGGGTTTCACCATGTTGGCCAGGCTGGTCTCGAACTCCTGACCTCAGGTGGTCCACCCTCCTTGGCCAAGTGCTGGGATTATGGTGAGCCACTGCCTTGGCCACCATTTGTAATCTTTTGAGAAATGTCTATCCAAATCTTTTGCCCATCTTCTGATTGGATTATTAGATTTTTTTTCCCCTATGGAGTTGTTTGAGCTTCTTACATATTCTGGTTATTAATAGCTTGTCAGCTAGGTAGTTTGCAAATATTTTCTCCCATTCTGTGGGTTATCTCTTCACTTTGATTGTATCCTTTGCCGTGCAGAAGCTTTTCAACTTGATGTGATCCCATTTGTCTATTTTTGCTTTGGTTGCCTGTACCTGTGGGGTATTGTTCAATAACTTTTTGCCCAGATCAATGTCCTAGAGATTTTCCCCAATGTTTTCTTGTAGGAGTTTCATAGTTTGAGATCTTAAAGTCTTTGATCCATTTTGACTTTTTGTATATGGTGAGATATAGGGGTCTAGTTTCATTATTCTGCATATGGATAATCGGTTTTTCTAGCACCATTTATTGAAGAGGCTGCCTTTTCCCTAATGTATGTTCTTAGCATGTTTTTAAAAAACAAGTTCACTGTATGTGTATGGATCTGTTTCTGGTTTCTCTATGCTGTTCCATTGGTCTATGTGTCTCTCTTTTTTTTTTTTTTTCTTTTTGCTATGGAGTCTGGCTCTGTTGCCCAGGATGGAGTGGAGTGGCACAATCTCAGTTCACTGCAACCTGTACCTCCCGGGTTCAAGCAATTCTCCTGCCTCAGCCTCCCTAGTTGCTGGGACTACAGGCGCCTGCCACCATGCCTGGCTAATTTTTTGTATTTTCACCGTGTTAGCCAGGGTGGTCTCAATCTCCTGACCTCGTGATCCGCCTGCCTCCGCCTCCCAAAGTGCGGGGATTACAGGCATGAGCCACCATGCCCGGCTGGTCTATGTATCTGTTTTTATGCCAGTACCATGCCGTTTTAGTTACCATATCTCTGTAATACAACTTGAAGTTGGGTAATGTTGTTCCTCCAGTTCCCCGCCCCTCCTCCATCTTAGGATAGGTATTGCATTAAATCTGTAGCTTTCTTTGGGTAGTATGGACATTTTAACAATATTGATTATTCCAATCCATCAACACAAAATATTTTTTCATTTTTTTGGTGTCCTCTTCAATTTTTTTTATGAATGTTTTATAGTTTTCATTAGAGATTTTTCACTTCTTTTGGTTAATTCCTAGGTATTTACTTTTATGTGTAGCTATTGTAAATAAAGTTTCTTTCTTGATTTCTTTTTCCACATTGTTTGCTATTGTCACATAGAAATGCTACTGACTTTTGTATCCTATAACTTTACTGAATTTATCAGTTCTAGTATTCTTGTTTCTACTAGTTTTTTCCAAATATAAGATCATATCTGCAAACAAGGATAGTTTGATTTCTTTTCAATTTGGATGCCCTTTATATGGTTCTCTTGTCTGATTGCTCTAGCTATGATTTTCAGTACTATGTTAAATAACAGTGGTGACAATGGGCATCATGTCATGTTCCAGATATTAAAGGAAAGTCTTTCAGTTTTTCTCCATTCAGTATGATTCTAGCTGTAGATCTATCATATATGGCTTTTATTATGTTGAGCTATGTTCTTTCCTCAGCTTTTTTGGGGTTCTTATGAAGGGATGTTGAATTTTATCAAATGCTCCTTCAGCATCAATGAAATGATCATGTATGGTTTTTATCTTTCATTCTGTTATGATGTTTCACATTGATTTGCATATGTTGAGCCATCCTTGCATCCCAGGGATAAATCCCTGTGCCATGATGAATAATCTAATATATCATTGATTTCAGTTTGCTAGTATTTTGTTGAAGATTTTTGCATCAATATTCAGAGATATTGGTCTGTAGTTTTCTCTTTTCGATGTGTCTTCATCTGGTTTTGGCATCAGGTTAATACTGGCCGTGTAGTACTCCCTGTATTTTTTGGAATTGAGTAGGACTGGTCTTTAAATGTTTGATAGAATGCAGCAGTGAAGCTGTCGGTTCCCAGGTTTTCTTTGCTGGGAGACTTTATTATGGCTTCAAACTTGTTACTTGTTACGGGTCTGTTCAGGTTTTGGAGTTCTTCATGATTCAATCTTGGAAGGTTGTATGTGTCTAGGAATTTGTCTGTTGTAGATTTGCCAATTTATTGGCATATAGTTGCTCAGAGTAGCCACTAATGATCCTTTGGATTTCTGCAGTATCAGTCTTAATGTCTCCATTTTCATTTCTGACTTTGTGTCTTCTCTTTTTTTTTTTTTTTTTTTCCCAGTCTGGCTAAGGTTTGTTGATTTTGTTTTACTTTTCAAAAAAAAAACCAACTTTTGTTGCATTTATCTTTTGTATTGTTTCGTTTCAATTTTATTTCTGCTTGATCTTTATTTTTCAAATTTTGGGTTTGGTTTGCTCTTGCTTTTCTGTTTCTTTAAGATACATTGTTAGATTGTCTGTTTGAAGTTTTTCCTCTTTTTTGATGTAGAACTTACAGCTATAAACTTCCCTCTTAGTACTGCTTTTGCTGTATCCCATAGGTTTTGGTATGTTGTTTCCATTATCATTTGTTTCAAGATTTTTTTCAATTTCCTTCTTAATTTCTTCATTGACCCACTGGTCATTTAGGATGATACTGTTTAATTTCCATATATTTGTATACTTTGCAAAATTCTTCTTGTTCTAGTCTTATTCCATTGCGGTCAGAGAAGATGTTTGATATTTCAAGTTTTTGAATGTTTTCAGACTTGTGACCTAATAAATATATGGTCTATCCATGAGAATGATCCATATGCTGAGGAAAAGCATGTATATTCTGCAGCCATTGGATGACATGTTCTGTAAAGTTCTATTGGATCTATTTAGTCTATAGTGCAGATTAAGACTGTTTCTCTTTTTTTTTTTTTTTTCCCTGTCTGGATGATCTGTCCAAGGCTGAAAGGGGGGTGTTAATATCCAACTATTATTATATTGGGCCCTATCTTTCTCTAGCTTTAATGTTTGCTTTATATATCTGGGTGCTCCAGTGTTGGGTGTCTATATATTTAAAATTATTATATCCTCTAGTTGAATTGACCCCTCTATCGTTATACAGTGACCTTCTTTATCTCTTCTTGTAGTTTTGGTCTCTCT
>NW_012106475.1:6040195-6049627 GCF_000951045.1 Mandrillus leucophaeus | reverse complement strand
GTTTTGGTCTCTCTCTCTTTTTTTTTTTTTTTTTCCTTTAAGACAGTCTCGCTCTGTCGCCCAGGCTGGAGTGCAGTGGCGCAGTCTCCGCTCACTGTAAGCTCCGCCTTCTGAGTTCACGCCATTCTCCTGCCTCAGCCTCCCGAGTAGCTGGAACTACAGGCACCCGTCACCACGCCCGGCTAATTTTTTTTGTATTTTTATTAGAGACACGGTTACACTGTGTTAACCAGGATGGTCTTGATCTCCTGACCGCTTGATCCACCCACCTTGGCCTCCCAAAGTGCTGGGATTACAGGCGTGATGCACTGCGCTCGGCCCTAGTTTTGGTCTTAAAATCTACTTTGTCTGATAAGTATGGCAACTCCTGCTCTTTTTAAGGTTCCATTAACATGGAATATCTTTCTCCATCCCTTTATTTTTCAGTCTATGTGTATCTTTATAGGTGAAGTGTTTCCTGTAGGCAACAGATTTGTTTTTTCATCCATTCAGCCATTCTACATATTTTGATTGGAGAGTTTAATCCAATTGCACTCAATGCTACTATTGATAAGTAAACACTTACTCCTGCCATTTTATTTGTTTTCTGGTTATTTTGTGATCTTATTTTCCTTCCTCTTTCCTTCCTTTCTTCCTTTAGTGAAGGTGATTTTCTCTGGTGATATGGTTTAGTTTCTGGCTTTATTTTTATTTTTCTTTTTTAATTTATTTAAAAATATATATAGCTTATTGCTTTCTGCTTCTGTCAGACATAACTTACCTGAAGTTTCTTGCTTTTTACATTTTGTGTATCCATTATATATTTTTTGGTTTGAGATTACGATGAGGCTTGCAAATAGTATCTTATAACCCATTATTTTAACCTGATAACAACAACACTGCACAAACAAGCATGCAAAAATAAAACTAATAGAAATTCTACACCTTAACTCCATTCCCTGCTCTTTAACTTTTTGTTTCTATGTATCTTATTGTACTGACTATGTCTTGAAGAGTTGTTCTACTTATTTTCAATTGGTTCATTGTTTAATCTTCCTACTTAGGATAAGAGTAGTTTACACACCAGTTACAGTATATAATCTGTGTTTTTTTTTTTCTGTCTACTTACTATTATGAGTGAGTTTTATGCCTTCAGGTGATTACTTATTGCTCATTAATATCTTTTACTTTCTGGTTGAAGTACTCTCTTTAGCATTTCTTGTAGGGCAGATCTGGTGTTGATGAAATCCCTCGGCTTTTGTTTGTCTGTGAAAGTCTTTTTTTTCTTCATGTTTGAAAGATGTTTTCACTGGATATAGTATTCCAGGGTAAAAGTTTTTTTCCTTCAGCACTTTAGCTGTCATGCCACACTCTCCTGGCCTGTAATGTTTCCACCGAAGACTCTGCTGCCAGATGTACTGGAGCTCCATTGTATATTATTTGTTTCTTTTCTCTCACTGCTTTTAGGATCCTTTCTTTATCCTTGACCTTTGGGAGTTTGATTATTACATACCTTGAGGTAGTCGTCTTTAGACACTAAGTCTGCTTGGTGTTCTATAACCTTCTTGTACTTGGATATTGATATTTTTAGGTTTGGGAAGTTCTGTTATTATCACGTTGAATCAATTTTCTACCCATATATTTTTCTCTACATCTTTAAGGTCAATAACTGTAGATTTGCCCTTTTTAAGGCTGTTTTCTAGATCCTGTAGGCATGCTTCATTGTTTTTTATTCTTTCTTTTGTCTCCTGTATATTTTCAAATAGCCTGTATTCAAGCTTATTAATTCTTTCTTCTGCTTAATCAATTCTGCTATTAAAAGGACTCTAGGCTGGGTGCGGTGGCTCATGCCTGTAATCCCAGCACTTTGGGAGTCCAAGGCAGGTGGATCACATGAGGGCAGGAGTTCGAGACCAGCCTGGCCAACATGGTGAAACCCGGTCTCTACTAAAAATACTAAAGTTAGCTGGGTGTGGTAGTGCACGCCTATAGTCCTAGCTACTTGGGAGGCTGAGGAGGGAGAATCGCTTGAACCTCGAAGCAGAGGTTGCATTGAGCCAAGATCATACCACAGCATTTTAGCCTGGGCAACAGAGCAAGACTCTGTCTTGAAAAAAAAAAAAAAATCTAAAGTATTCTTCAGTATGCCAATTGCATTTTTCAGCTCCAGAATTTCTGCTTTTCTTTTTAATTATTTCAATCTCTTTATTAAATTTATCTGAGAATTCTGAATTCCTTCTGTGTTGCCTTGAATTTGTTTCCTCAACACAGCTATTTTGAATTCTATTTGAAAGGTCACATATCCCCTTCTCCAGGATTGGTTCCTGGTGCCTTATTTAGCTCATTTGGTAAGGTGATGTTTTCCTGGATGGTATTGCTACCTAGTAGATGTTCTTTGGTGGCCAGGCATTGAAGAGTTCAGTGTTTATTGTAGTCTTCATTGGTCTGGGCTTATTTGTACCTGCCCTTCTTGGGAAGGCTTTCCAGATATTTGAAAGGACTTGGGTGTTGGGATCTAAGCTGTGTCTGCTTTAAAGGGCACCCCAAGCCCAGTAACACTGATTCTTGAAGACTTATAGAAATATCACCTTTATGGTCTTGGACAAGATCCAGGAGAATTCTCTGGATTACCAGGCAGAGGCTCTTGTTCTCTTCCTTTACTTTTTCCCAAACGGAGTCTCTGTCTGTTCTGAGCCACCTTAATCTGAAGGTAGAATGGCACAAGCATTCCTGTGGCCACCGCCACTTTGACTGTGCCAGGTCAGACCTAAAGCCAGGATAGCACTGGGTCTTGCCCAAGGCCTGCTGTAACCCACTCCCTGGCTACTGCCTATGTTTGCTCAAGGTCCTGGGGCTCTATAATCAGCCAGTGGTAAAGCCAGCCAGGCCTGTGTCCTTCCCTTCAGGGAAGCAATGTTGCCCGGGCCCTGAGTGGGTCCAGTGATACCATCTGGGAGTTGGGGACTAGAGTCACAACTTATTCTACCTGGTGTTCTATTGCACTGCGCTTAGCTGGATAACAGTCTTTCCCACTCTTTCCTCCCCTTTCAAACATAGAAGAGCCTCTCCCCATGGCTCCCACCACAGGTCCATGAGGAATACTGCCAGACTATAGCTAGGACTCTTCAGTTAGCTTGTGGTGAATGCTGCCTGGCCTGGGACCCACCCGTCAGGGCAATGGACTCCCTTCTGGCCCAGGGCAGGCCCAGAAATGCTGTCCAAGAGTCAAGTTCCAGAACTGGGGACCCCAAGAGCCTACTTGGTGCTCTGCCTCTCTGTGGCCGTGCTGGTATTTAAGGTACAAAACCAAGTCCCCTTTACTTTTCCCTCTACTTTTCTCAAGCAGAGGTTTTGTCCCATAGCCACCACAGCTGGGAATGTGCTGAGTTTCATCTCAAGCCAGAGAGTTTTAGGGGTTCACCCAAGGCCTCATGATAGTACCTGGGTAGTACTGCTGGTTATTCAGGCCCAAGGGCTCTTCAGTTAGCAGGCGATGAATGCTATCAGGACTGGGTCCTTTCCTTCAACGCAGTGTGTTCCCTTCTTGCCTGGGTTGTGTCTAGAAATGTCCTCTAGGAGCTAGAGCCTAGAACGGGGGCCTCACAACTCTGCCCAGTGCCTTGTCCTGCCGTGGTTGAGCTGGTATCCAAGATGCAAGACAAAATTCTCCCCTACTTTTCCCTCTCCTGTCCTTAAGTGGAAGGAAGGGGCCTCTTTTGGAGCCACAAGCTGTGTAGTCTGGGGATGAGAGGGGGTGATACCAGCATTCCATTAGCCATCCTAGCTGGTCTTCTAATATGTCACATGTCCCCCCAGTCCACTGTCCCTGGGCCTAGTTCATCACTAGGACTCACCTAAGAGTTGCAGTCCTTATGTCCTCAACTGCCTTTCAAGTTCGCCTGGAGACAGGGCACTATAGCCCTCGTGGCAAGGTTTGCAGGAACTCAAGTTCCTACCACTGGGATCAGTGATTCCCTCCCCTGGCTAGGGGTATTTAAATGCTCCCTCTGTGGGCAGGTGTCAGCTGAGTTTGGTCCAATTTTCCTTTCTGCTCTAACAGGACAGCACTGAGTTCAATGCCTCACAATTGCTGTGTTCTCCTTCCCGACTTGCCCAGAGGTGCTCTCTGCACCACACCAGCTGCCAGGGGTGGAGGGAGGGGTGGCATCGACTATTTGGGACTGTTTTTCCTATCTCTTCAGAGCCTCTTGCAGTGATGAACTTAGAACTAGATATTATGAGGGCTCACCTGATTTTTGGTTCTTATGAAGGTTTGTTTTTTTTTTTTTTCCTGTGTTGATAGTTGTTAAATTGGTGTCTTTGTTGTGGAATGATTGGAGCCTTCTATTCTGCCATCTTGCTCTGCCTTTCTGTGATCTAGGCTAATACTTTTAGCAGGAAAAGAGTTTTGAATCAAGAGAAGTGAGATGGAACCTGGTAGTACTCCTACCTTCTTTAAAAAAACTGGGGTGATTAATTATTTTATACTATTTGTTAAATCTTATGCTTAAGTTTTATGGACTTTTTCTGTGTGAATATTACATTTTACAAAGAAAAAGTTAAAAAGGAAAACATCTATCTGCTGCATTATTTAGCCGGTCAAAGTTAACCATTAAGTCTCATTGTGATGCTCTCAAGGGGAGAAACTATGTCCCTCATTATCCTTTTTCTCTGTCTCCCTTTCTCCCTCTCTCCTTGAACATACTTTATTTGCAGAACATATTTTCTTTTATTTAAATACAGAATGTATTTTATTTATTACTGTACAGTTAATGTACAGATTAAACTCTATACACTGTCCTGTAATCTAATTCCCACTTGTAGGTCTCTTGAGGCACATTCCATGTAAGTACATACAAATCTACTTTTTGAAAATTATTACTATATTAAATTTTTACATAGAGGTAGCATGATTTAACCACTTCTGCATATGGGCATTTTAGTTGTACCAGGTATTTTTGTATCAAATAATGTTGCCATTAATATAGTTTTAAATAAAGTTTGATGCTTTACCAATGTATTTACAGGGTTTGCACACAGTGTACTAATTTTATATTGTGACAAATGTCAATTTGGTGTCTGAAAAGGTGGCACCAATACACTTTCCTGACAAGAAAGGATAAAACCTATGAGATTTTTCAGAAAATTTCCTCGAAACTTTTCATGTTTATAAATACCAAATATTTTAGATTTTCAAACTGATTAATCCATTTTAATATCAAAATATTTTTATAAAACACTTTTTGCATTAACTATGAAAGCAATACAAAAACATTTCTTAAAATACAGTAAGACAGTTATCTCACAATATCCAATTACAGAGAACCATTGTAAAGCTTAGGAGAATACCACAGGCAGAAGCTCTCTGAGAGTAAATAAATAAATATAATAGCGCCTAAGGAGAGACAGCTAGGTAAGAATATTATAGTGAAATGGGATGGTGTGCTGTTTTTAATGATTAAATCTAAACTGTTGTCTTTGAACCCAATAGAAGATAAAAATTTGAGTAGAAATTAAAGGATTTAAGGTACAGATGAAGGTGTTATTTTTCTCACATAAGATACACTAGTTCCTAAAAGATGCTCAGATTTATATTATTATTAAAATATTAAGGTAATTAAGTAATATTTAACTATAGTTTTCAATACTCAACAAGATCTATGATTCCTTTAGGTGAAAGATGAGAATAATGGTATTCTAATGCTTTTCCTAGATCTCTGCTATCCATAACCTATGTTCTTATTAGGAATTGACAAGGTTCAAACCATTTTTGTTATACTTTTTTTTTTGTTTTTGAGACAGAATTTTGCTCTTGTCGCCCAAGCTGGAATGCAGTGGCACGATCTCGGCTCACTGCAACTTCCACCTCCCGGGTTCAAGTGATTCTCCTACCTCAGCCTCTTGAGTAGCTGGGATTACAGCCAAGTGCCATCACACCCAGCTAGTTTTTGTATTTTTAGTAGAAATAGGGTTTCACCATGTTGGCCAGGATGATTTCAATCTCTTGACCTCATGATATGCCCACCTCGGCCTCCCAAAGTGCTGGGGTTACAGGCATAGGCCACTGCGCCTGGCCCCTACTTTATACTTGTGATAAAGACTTTGAGGGGACTTAACTATCTGATTAAATAATTTTGTACATACCACTAATCTTTTTTACCACGGTGTCTTCATTCTTTAGGCCCTTGTTTGAATTCATCTTTTGGATGCTTGTATTTTATTGTTAAGCGGTGTTTTGCAGTATTTTACTATAAATAATCCTACTTGTATTTAAGGGAATATTAAAAGCTGCAGCACATATGGGCCAACAGAATCTAACATTATAGTTGTAAATTTCTCAATAGCAAGAGAAAACTGCAACGAAAATAACTTGGGCTGGGCACGGTGGCTCACACTTGTAATCCCAGTACTCTGGGAGGCCAAGGCAAGCAGATCATGAGGTCAGGAGATTGAGACCATTCTGGCTAACAAGGTGAAACCCTGTCTGTACTAAAAATACAAAAAACTAGCCAGGCGTGGTGGCAGGTGCCTGTAGTCGCAGCTACTCGGGAGGCTGAGGCAGGAGAATCGCCTGAACCTGGGAGGCAGAGGTTATAGTGAGTGGAGATCGTGCCGCTACACTCCGGCCTGGGAGACAGAGCAAGACTTGAAACGTTTAAGGTTGATCATTCTATCTATATTTGCAAGAGTTAAAAATATCTTTTTAATAGGCAGAATATTCACTTTTATACATATTTGGGTTCCTGGCTTGTCCATTAAAAGAAATAAAACCAAAATTACATGTATTGAAGCATAACATAAAACTGTCATACTATTTGTTGACATTATTATGTATACAGAATATCCAAAAGCATCTGTGGGTAATTATTTTAGAACAAATCAGTGTTGTAAGTTTTGTTGGGGACAACTGTGGTATCAGTTTTAATGTCTCCGTTTTCATTTCTGATTTTATTTGTGTCTTCTGTTTCCTGGTTGATTTAGTTAACAGCTTGGTTGACTTTATCTTTTCAAAAAAACCAAGTTTTCATTTTGTCCTTTTTGTATTGGTTTTTAAGTTTTTATTTCATTTCGTTTTCCTCTGACCTTGTTTCTTTTCTAATTTGGAGTTTGGTTTGTTCCTGCTTTTCTAGTTCTATGGGATGTATATTGTTTATTTGAAATCATCTTTCTACTTTCTTGACATAGGGGTTTACTGCTATAATCTTTCCTCTTAACACTGCTTTTGGTGTACCCTATAGGTTATGGTGTTTCAACTTTCACTTGATTCAATAAGCTTTATTTCCTACTTAATTTCTTTCTTGACCCAGTGGTCATTCAGGAGCATGTTTTAATTTTCGTGTGTGTGTATAGTTTCCAAAGTTTCCCTTGTATTTTTTTTCTCATAGAGACAAGGTCTCACTCTATCACCCAGGCTAGAGTACAGAAGCACCATCGTAGCTCATTCTAGCCTCAAACTCCTAGACTCAAGCAATCCTCCCACCGCAGCCTCCCAAAATGCTGGAATTGTAGGAGTGAACCACTGTGTCTGGCTTGATGACAACTTTTTTTTTTAATTAGTTGACTTGTTTCATGTTGTAACATATGACCTATCCTGGAGAATGTACTATATGCTGATACATTCTATACCTGTTAGATGAAATGTTTTGTAATTGTTAGTTTGGGCTAATGTGCAGTTTAAATGTAATGTTTCTCTGTTAATCTTCTGTCTAGATCTAATACTGAGAGTGGGGCATTGAAGTCCCCAACTACTGAGTCAGTCTCTCTCTCCCTTTAGACTTAATATATTTACAAATCTGGGTGCTCCAGTGCTGGGTGCATATATGGTTAGAATTGTATCTTCTTGTTGACTTGATCCCTTTGTCATATAATGGTCTCCTTTATCTTTTTTTTTTTACTGTTTTTAATTTAGTCTGTTTTACTTAAGTATACTGGTCCTGCCCACTTTGGGTTTCTATTTGCATGGAATACCTTTTTCCATTCCTTCACTTTCAGTGTACATTTGTCTTTATATGTGAGATGTATCTCTTGTGGGAAGCATATAATTGGGTCATTTAAAGTCTATTTATCCCATCTTTATCTTTTTTGTTGTGTTGTTTTTGAGACAGTGTTTTGCTCTGTCACCCAGGCTGGAGTGTAGTGCCATGATCTCAGCTCACTGCAGCCTTGACCTCCTGGACTCAAGGAATCCTCACACCTCAGTCTCCCAAGTAACTGGGATTACAGGTGCATGCCACTATACCCAGCTAACTTATTAAATAATTTTTATTTTTTGTAGAGACAAAGTCTCACTATGTTGCCCAGGTTGGTCTTGAACTCCTGAGCTGAAGGGATCCTTCCACATTGGCCTCCCAAAGTACTAGGATAATGGGTGTGAGGTCCTGCAGCTGGCCTCCATCTATATTTTTTGAGTAGAAAGTTTAATTTGTTTACCTTCAAGGTCATTATTTATACATGAAGATTATTCCTACCATTTTCTTTATTGATTTTTTGCATAGCTTTTGTTCCTTTCTTTCTCTTATTTATCATTGTGGTTTGGTGGCTGTGTATAGTGGCAACATTTGAGTCCTCACTTTTCCTTACTTATGTTTGTTCTACTAGTGGGTTTTCTACTTTTGTGTCTTAATGATAGTAGATATTGTCCTTTTTGCTTCCAGGTGTAGGACTACCTTAAGTACTTCCTCTAGGACTACTCTAGGGGTGATGAATTCACTTAGCTTTTGCTTGTCTGAGAAATACTTTATTTCTCCAACTATGAAGGATAACTCTTCTGGGTATATTATCTTTGGCTGGCAATTTTCTTTCAGCACATCGAATATCTTATCCCATTCTCTCATGGCCTGTAAGGTTTCTGTTGAGAAATCTGCTGTTAGTCTGATTGGAGTTCTAAGTCACTAGATGCTTTTTTCCCCCTTTCTAAGAATTATCTTTTTATTTGGTTTTCTTTAGACAGTTTAACTAAAATGTGCCATGAGGACAACCGTTTTGAATTCTATTTGCAGATCTCTGAGCTTCGTATATCTAGATATCTAAATCTTTTACTAACCTTGGAAGCTTTCAGCTGTTATTTCATTAAATAGGCTTTCTATCTCCACCTTCTGAAATACCAACAATTTGAATATTTGGTTGCTTTATGGTGTCACATATATCATGTAGGCTTTGTTTATTCTTTTTTATTCATTTTACTTTGTCTGCCTGGATTATCTTAAGATATCTGTCTGCAAGTTTTGAAATTCTTTCATCTGCTTAATCTAGTCTATTGTTGGAGCTTTCAAATTTTTTTTATTTCATTCAATGAATTCTTCTGTTCCATAATTTGTTTGGTTCTTCTTAATGATATCTCTCTTCAATAGATTTCTCACTCATATCCTGAATTGTTTTCCTTATTCCTTTGCATTGTTTAATCTGTGTTTCTTGTATCTCACTGAACTTTTAATTCTTTTTTTTTTTTTTTTT
>NW_012106475.1:6038025-6039382 GCF_000951045.1 Mandrillus leucophaeus | reverse complement strand
ATACAGTCATTCCAAATGGGAAAAATTGGCCAAAGCAAAGGGGCAACAGGCCCCATGCAAATCTGAAATCCAGTGGGGCAGTAAAGTTTTAAAGCTCCAAAATGACCTTTTTTGATTCCATGTCTCACGTCCAGGTCATGCTGATGCAAGAGGTAGATTCCCATAGTCTTGGGCAGCTCCCTTCGGTCTACTTTCATTGGCGGCATTGAATGTCTGCACTTTTCCAGGCACATGGTGCAAGCTGTCAGTGGATCTACCATTCTGGGGTCTGGAGGATGATGGCCCCCTTTTCATAGCTCCACTTGATGGTACCCTAGTAGGGACTCTGTGTGGGGACTCTAACCCCATGTAGCCATTCCATACCACCCTAGTGGTAGCAGAGATTCTCCATGAGAGCCCCGCCCGTGCAGCAAACTTCTGCCTGGACATCCAGGCATTTCCACACATCCTCTGAAATCTAGGCGAAGGTTCCCCTACCCCAATTCTTGACTTCTGTGCACTTGTAGCCTCAACACCATGTGGCAGCTGCCGAGGCTTGAGGCTTGCACCCTCTGAAGCCATATCCCAAGCTCTACATTGGCCCCTTTCAGCCACAGCGGGAGCAGCTGGGATGCAGGGCGCCAAGTCCCTAGGCTGCACATAGCATGGGGACCCTGGGCCTGGCCCACTAAACCACTTTTTCTTCCTAGGCCTCCAGGCCTGTGATGGGAGGGGCTGCCATGAAGTCCTCTGACATGCCCTGGAGACATTTTCCCCATTGTCTTGGGGATTAACATCCAGCTCCTCGTTATGCAAATTTCTACAGCCAGCTTGGATTTCTCCTCGGAAAATTAAATTTTCTTTTCTATTGCATTGTCAGACTGAAATTTTCCAAACTTTTATGCTCTGCTTCCCTTCTAAAACTGATTGCCTTTAACAGCACCCAAGTCACCTCTTGAATGCCTTGCTGCTTAGAAATTTCGTTTGCCAGATACCCTAAATTATCTCAATTCAAAGCTCCACAAATCTCTAGGGCAGGGGCAAAATGCCACCAGTCTCTTTGCTAAAACATAGCAAGAGTCACCGGCCAGGCACGGTGGCTCATGACTGTAATCCCAGCACTTTGGGAGGCCGAGGAAGACAGATCATCTGAGGTTGGGAGTTCAAGACCAGCCTGACCAACATGGAGAAACCCTGTCTCTACTAAAGGAAAAAAAAAAATACAAAATTAGCCAGGCGTGGTGGTGCATGCCTGTAATCCCAGCTACTTGGGAGGCTGAGGTAGGAGAATCGCTTGAACCCAGGAGGCAGAGATTGCGGTGAGCCAAGATCACGCCATTGCGTTCCAGCCTGGGCAACAAGAGTGAAACTCCATCTC
>NW_012106475.1:6036945-6037975 GCF_000951045.1 Mandrillus leucophaeus | reverse complement strand
GGCCACTTTTAATTCTTTTAAAATTTTTATCTGGTATTCATAAATTTCTTTCTCACTAGAATCTGTTACTGGATGTATTAGTTGATTTTCCTGCTATTGATGAAGACATACCTGGTACTGTGTAATTTATACAGGAAAAAGGGTTTAATGGTCTTAGAGTTCCACGTGGCTGGGGAAGCCTCACAATCATGGCAAAAGGCAAGGAAGAACAAGTCACTTCTTACATGCATGGCAACAGGTAAAGAGAGAGGTTGTACGGGGAAACTTTGCCTTATAAAGCTATCAGATCTCGTGAGATTTATTCACTATTACAAGAACAGCACGGGAAAGACTGTTCCCATGATTCAGTTACCACCCACTGGGTCCCTCCCATAACATGTGAGAATTCAGGATGAGATTTGGGTGGGGACTCAGCCAAACCATATCATTCCGCCCCTGGCCCCTCCCAAATCTAATGTCCTCACATTTCAAAACCAATCATACCTTCCCAACAGCCCCCCAAAGTCTTAACTCATTTCAGCATTAACTCAGAAGTCCACAGTTGAAAGTCCCATCCAAGACAAGGCAAGTCTCTTCTGCCTATGACTCTCTAAAATCAAAAGCAAATTAGTTACTTCCTATACACAATGGGGGTACAGGCATTGGGTAAATACAGTCATTCCAAATGGGAAAAATTGGCCAAAGCAAAGGGGCAACAGGCCCCATGCAAATCTGAAATCCAGTGGGGCAGTAAAGTTTTAAAGCTCCAAAATGACCTTTTTTGATTCCATGTCTCACGTCCAGGTCATGCTGATGCAAAAGGTGGGCCAAATACTTAGAGCCAACTGATTTTTGACAAACCAACAAAAACTGTCTCTTATACACATCTAGATGTGTATAAGAGACAGATCTAAATGTCTAAGTCTCTTGCTAGAGTTGGGGATTTTTTAAATATATTATTTCATTAAATAGGCTTTCTATCTCCACCTTCTGAAATACCAACAATTTGAATATTTGGTTGCTTTATGGTGTCACATATATCATGTAGGCT
>NW_012106475.1:6028983-6035830 GCF_000951045.1 Mandrillus leucophaeus | reverse complement strand
AAAAAAAAAAAAAAAAAGGTCACTTTTGCTCCGGTTCCCAGCAAGTTTCTCATTTCCATCTGAGACCAGTTCAGCCTGGAACTTATTGTTCATATCACTGTCAGCATTTTTGTCAAAGTCATTCAACAAGTCTCTAGGAAGTTTGAAATTTTCCCACATCTTCCTGTCTTCTTCTGAGCCCTCCAAACTGTTCCAACCTCTGCCTATTGCCCAGTTCCAAAGTTGCTTCCACATTTTTGGATATCTTTTCAGCAGTCCTCCACTCTACTGGTACCAATTTACTGTATTAGTTCATTTTCATGCTGCTGATAAAGACATACCCGACAATGGGTAATCTATACAGGAGAAAGGGCGTAATGGACTTACAGTTCCACGTGGCTGGGGAAGCCTCACAATCATGGGGAAAGGCAAGGAGGAACAAGTCACTTACATGGATGGCAGCAGGCAAAGAGCTTGTACAGGGAAACTCCACCTTATAGAGCCATCAGATCTTGTGAGACTTATTCACTATCAAGAGAACAGCATGAGAAAGACCTGCCCTCAGGATTCAGTTACCTCCCACAGGGTCCCTCCCACAACATGTAGGAATTCAGGATGAGATTTGAGTGGGGACACAGCCTAAACCATATCACTGGAGAATTTTTTTTTAAATTTTCTTAAAAATTTAGGTTCAGGGGTTACATGTGCAGGAATTATTGTGTTGCTATGGAGGTATCATATTTCCTTTTTCATATTTTTTGTCTTTATGTTGATATCTGTGCATCTTATACAATGGTCACATCTTCCAATTTTTTGAATTTGTTTTTGGAGGAGAGAACTTTTTTCTGAAGATGTATCTATGGTGTTGGTGGGATAAAGCACTTTGGTTTTGATTCTAGGTGCATGCAGTAGCGTGGTCTCTGTATGAGTTCTTCAGCTGTAAATAGCAATGGTTTCCAATTTCCTCAGTGGAGGTTATGGTGATTTTTGCTAGGAATAGGAATGCCAGGTAGGCCAGTCCACAGGCCTCGATGGTGGCAGTGGTGGACTGAACATGCCTGTTTTGGGGCCTAGGGGTCCAAACATTGGCATTGGTATTAGTGGATACAGGTAAGTTGATTCTTGGGTCTCCATGTGGCCTGCTCAGGTGCCACTAGTGGTAGTGGTAGGCTGGGCAGGTAGGTAGGTAGACAGATTCCTGGGTAACAGGTGTGACATGGGCAATGACAGTAACAGTAGTGGGATTACCTCTCTGGTTCCCAAGTGGTTCGTGCTGGTGTTGGTGATGGCTAGGTGGGCCAGTTTCCAGGCCTGCAGGTGGCATGTGTGTGTGAGTACCAGCTGTGGTGGTAACAGAAGGTTGGATGGGCCAAGTCTGTGGCCCCTGGGAAGAGTACTTATTTGCCAATGGTGGTGGATAGGGCTGGGTGATGCCCTAGACTTCTGCACAGAGTGTTTGGTCCTGGGGATATGGAGCAGAGCCAGTCTAAGCAGACCTGTCCTCTGGCTTCTGTGTGGTATGTGTGAGCACTGGCTGTAGTAGGCAGATGTGGGGTGATCCCCAGGTTCCTGGCAGAATGCTTGAGTTGGGGCAGCAGCAGATGTACTGCAGCCCTGTTACAGGGGAAGGGGAGGGCAGGGTTGCTTTCAGGGGCAGCAGCTGTAGGCAGGTGGCTGAGGAGTGTTTCCACCCCAAGTGGCAGTCTCAGGTGAGGTATCCTATATTCAGAGTGCTTGTAAATGTGTTGCAGCTCTGCTGCTCAGGGAAATGAGGTCACTACCAGTAGCTTGTGCTTCATGCTTCACCCTACAGTGGCAGGCAGCAGCTGTGGGTAGTGGGGAGACTATCCTCAGGATGTATGAATATGCTGCATCCCCACTGATGGGGGCCATGGGGTCACTGCCAGTGGCTCATTTTTAGTCCTGGCAGCAGCAGCCAGCTATAGTGGGGTGGCAACTGCAGGTGGGGGGATTTAGGTGGGGCTCCAGGAATGTGGAGATGCAGGGGCTGTTAGACCTAAGGCAGAGTACAGTCTGGGGTCTGGGCTCCCAAAATGGCACTGTGCTGTAGCTACTTAGGACTGCAGGGTGGGTGGTGTGTGGAACCCAGCATTAGCTCCCTCTCTGGAGCAATGCCATCTCAGTCTCCAGGCAGCTTTCTACATTAGTCCTTGGTTCCATGCAGAGTTAGAAGAGGCTCTCCCATGGCCAGGAATGCAGGAGTCTGAAGTGGGAATGTGGACTGCTGAGGGTCCCTCATTTTGCCTTTCCCTGCACTGAGGAGTCTTTGCAGGCTCCCAGCCATCCTGGCTGAGCAGGCTGTCTTGCTTTATCTCTCTCTCTCTCTCTCTTTTTTTTTTTGGTGGAGTCTGGCTCTGTCGCCCAGGCTGGAGTGCAGTGGCGCGATCTCGGCTCACTGCAACTTCCGCCTCCCGGGTTCACACCATTCTCTTGCCTCAGCCTCCCGAGTAGCTGGGACTACAGGCGCCCGCCGCCACACCCGGCTAATTTTTTGTATTTAGTGGAGACGGGGTTTCACTGTGTTAGCCAGGATGATCTCGATCTGACCTCGTGATCCACCCGCCTCGGCCTCCGAAAGTGCTGGGATTACAGGTGAGCCAGGGCGCCTGGCCTTCTTTTTCTCCTTTCTTAAGGTAAAGCCTGTGGTTATTGGTTTGAGACCTTTCTTCTTTTCTAATATAGATGCTTAGTGGTATAAATTGTTCTATAAGTAATACTTTAAAAGCATATTGATTTTGAAATGCTTTTGATTCAGTTCAACATAGTTTAGTTTCCCTTTAGGGTTTTTTTTTTTTTCCTGAACCAATGAGATTTGAAGTGTCTTCATTAGTTTCCAAATCCTTGTGGGTATTTTCTAGCAATATTCTTGTTCATGAATTTTAATTTGATTTAATAGTGGTCAGAGAATGTGCTTTGTATGACTTGAATCCTATTTTTAACTTTAGGTTTGGCGGTACATATGAAGGTTTTTTGCTGTTGCTGCTGCTGTTTTTTGAGATGGAGTCTCACTCTGTCACCCAGTATGGAGTGCAGTGGCACAGTCATCTCAGCTCCATGTGAAGGTTTTTTACACAAGTAAACTCATGTCACACGGGTTTGTTGTACAGATTATTTCATCACCCAGGAATTAAGCCCAGTACCCAATAATTATCTTTTCTGTTCCTCTCCCTCTTCCCACCTTCCACTCTCAAGGAGACCCCAGTGTCTGTTTTCTTCTTTCTGTCCGTGTGTTCTCATCATTTAGCTCCCACTTATAAGGGAAGAAATGTGGGATTTTGTTTTCTGTTCCTGAGTTAGTTTGCTGAGGATAATGGTCTGCAGCTCCATCCATGTTCCCATAAAAGACATGATCTTGTTCTTTTATGGTTGCATAGTATTCCATAGTATGTATATATACCGCATTTTCTTTTTTGTTGTTGTTTTGTTTTGAAGCGGAGTCATGCTCTTGTTGCCCAGGCTGGAGTGCAGTGGTATGATATTGGTTCACTGCAACCTCTGCCTCCTGGGTTCAAGCAATTCTCCTGCCTCAGCCTCCTGAGTAGCTGGGATTATAGGTGCCTGCCACCATCCTGGCTAATTTTTGTATTTTTAATAGAGACGGGGTTTCACCATGCTGGCCAGGCTGGTCTTGAACTCCTGACCTCAGGTGATTCACCTGCCTCGGCCTCCCAAAGTGCTGGGATTTCACACATGAGCCACCATGCCAGGCCTGTACTACATTTTCTTTATCCAATCTGACATTGATAGGCATTTAGGTTGTGTATTAGTCTGCTCTCATTCTGCTATATAGAACATATCTGAAATTGGGTGATTTTTAAAGGAAAGAAGTTTAATTGACTCGGTTCCACATGGCTGTGGAGGCCTCAGGAAACTTATAATCATTGCAGAAGGGGAAACAAGCACATCCTCCTTCACATGGTGGCAGGACAGAGAAGTACAGCTCGAAGAGGGGAAAACTCCTCATAAAACCATCAGATCTCATGAGAACTCACTATCACGAGAACAGCATGGGGTAACTGCCCCTATGGTTCAATTACCTCCCACTGGGTCCCTCCCACGACATGTGGGGATTTTGGGAACTATAACCCAAAATGAGATTTGGGTGGGAACACAGCCAAACCGTACCAGATTGATTCCATGTCTTTGCTATTGTGAACAGTGCTGCAGTGAACATTTGCGTGCACATGTCTTTATGGTAGAATGATTTATATTCCTCTGGGTATATACCCAGGAATGGGTCTGCTGGGTCAAATGGTAGTTCCACTTTTAGCTCTTTGAGGAACCACCATACTGCTTTACACAATGGTTGAACTAATTTGCCCTCCCACCAACAGTGTATAAGTGTTGCCTTTTCTCTGTAACTTTGCCAGCATCTGATATTTTTCGACTTTTAATAATAGCCATTCTGACTGATGTAAGATGGTATCTCATTGTGGTTTTGATTTGCATTTCTCTAATGATCAGTGATAGTGAGCTTTGTTTCATATGCATGTTGGCCACATGTATGTCCTCTTTTGAAGAGCATCTGTTCATATTCTTTGCCCACTTTTTAATGAAGGTATTTCTCTTGTAATTTAAGTTCTTTATAGAGGCTGGGTATTTAGACCTTTGTCAGATGCACAGTTTGCAAATGCCTTCTCCTATTCTGTAAGTTAGCTGTTTGTTCTGTTTATTCTGCTGGGCAGAAGCTCTTAAGTTTAATTAATCCCACTTGACAACTTTTGCTTTTGTTGCAATTGCTTTTGTTTTTGTCATAAAATCTTTGCCCATTCCTGTGTCTGGGATGGCATTGCCTAGGTTGCCTTCCAGGTTTTTTTTTTTTTTTTAAATACTTTTGAGTTTTACATTAAAGTCTTTAGTTCATCTTGAGTTAATATTTGCATGTGGTGTAAGGAAGGGGTGCAGCTTTGGTCTTCTGCATATGGCCAGCCAGTTATCCCAGCACCATTTATTGAATAGGGAGTCTTTTCCCCCATTGCTTGTTTTTGTCAGCTTTGTCAAAAATCAGGTGGTTGTAAGTGTGCGACCTTGCTTCTGGGCTTTCTATTCTGTTCCATTGATCTATGTGCTTTTTTTTTTTTTTGGTACCAGCACCATGTTGTTTTGGTTACTGTAGCCGTTTATTATAGTTTGAAGTTAGTGATGTGATTCCTCCAGGTTTGTTCTTTTTCCTTAGGATTGCCTTGGTTATTTGGGCTTTCTTTTGGTTTCATATGAATTTTAAAATGGTTTTTCCTAGTTCTGTGAAGAATGTTATTGGTAGTTTGATAGGAATAGCATTGAATCTGTAAGTTGCTTTGAGCAATATGGCCATTTACATGATATTCTTCCTATCTATGAGCATGGGATGTTTTTACATTCACCTGACTTCTATGAGCAGTGTTTTATAATTCTCATTGTAGAGACCTTTCAAACCTCCCTGGTTAGCTGTATTCCTAGGTATTTTATCTTTTGTGGCAATTGTGAGTGGAATTGCCTTTCTGGTTTGGTTCTTGGCTTGGCTTTTGTTGGTGTATAGGAATGCTAGTGATTTTTATACATTGATTTTTTTTTTCTTTTGTATCCTGAAACTTTGAAGTCATTTATCAGCTAAAGGAGCTTTTGGGCTGAGATGATGGGGTTCTCTAGTTATTGAATCATGTTGTCTGCAACAGAGATAGTTTGACTTCCTCTCTTCCTATTTGGATGCCCTCTATTGCTTTCTCTAGCCTGATTGCTCTGACTAGGACTTCCAATACTATGTTGAATAGGAGGGGTGAAGGAGGGCATCCTTGTCTTGTGCAGGTTTTTAAGAGGAATGCTTCCAGCTTTTGTCTATTCAGTATAATGTTGGCTGTGGGTTTTTCATAGATGGCTCTTATTATTTTGAGGTATGCTCCTTGAATACCTGGTTTATTGAGAGTTTTTAATATGAAGAGGTGTCGAATTTTATCAAAAGCCTTTTACGTGTCTATTGAGATGATCATGTGGGTTTTGTCGTTAGTTCTATTTATGTGATGAATCACATTCATTGATTTGTGCATTTTGAACCAAACTTGTATCCTGAGGATGAAGCCTATGTGATCATGTATTTGCTTTTTGATGTGCTGCTGGATTTGGTTTGCCAGTATTTCATTGAGGATTTTTGCATCAATGTTCATCAAGGATATTGGCCTGAGGTTTTCTTTCTTTGTTGTTGTTGTGTCTGTGCCTGTTTTTGTATCAGGATGATGCTGGCCTCATAGAATGAGCTGGGGAAGAGAACCCCCTCCTGAATTTTTTGAAATAGTTTCTGTAGGAATGCTACCAGCTCTTCTTTCTACATCTGGTAGAATTCAGTTATGAGTCTATCAGGTCCTGGGCTTTGGTTGGTAGGCTATTTATTACTGATGCCATTTCAGAGCTCATGATTGGTCTGTTCAGGAAATCGGTTTCTTCCTGGTTCAGTCTTGGAGGCTGTATGTGTCCAGGAATGTATCCATCTCTTCCAGGTTTTCTAGTTTGTGTGTATAGAGGTGTTTATAGTAGTTTCTGATGGTTATTTCTATTTCTGTGAGGTCAATGGTAACATTCCCTTCATCATTTCTAATTGCATTTATTCAGATCTTCTCTCTTTTCTTTATTAATATAGCAAGTGGTCTATCCGTCTTACTAACTTGTTAAAAAACCACCTCCTGGATTCATTAATTGAACTTTTGGATTTTTTGTTTGTTTGTTTTTGTATCTTGATTTCCTACAGTTCAGCTCCGATTTTGGTTATTTCTTGTCTCTTGCTAGCTTTGGGGTTGATTTCTTCTTCTGTTAGTCTGTCAGTTGTAATGTTAGATTGTTAATTTGAGATGTTTCTAACTTTTTTTTTTTTTTTTTT
>NW_012106475.1:5997988-6028323 GCF_000951045.1 Mandrillus leucophaeus | reverse complement strand
ATTTAAGAAAAAATATTTCCAACAAACCTACTTTAGCATCTCCACTTCAAAAAATCTTTACTCCCAAACACTGACCCTACCACTTTTCATACACGTCAAGCACCTGCCCACATCCAGCTCTGGTTCTTGCTGCCTTCTTTGTTGAGCTTAATCTGTGCTCTTCCCCTAAACCTCTATCCAATGTACCCCCAATCCTCTTGCCATTTTCTCCTTTTATTGTGAATATTGTATATGTCATTCCCCCTTTCCATTGGTACCTTCTCACAGCATTTAAACTAAAGTCTCTCCTATGTTCAACAATAGTCAGCCGGGTGTGGTGGTTCATGCCTGTAATCCTAGTGCTTTGGGAGGCTGACGCGGGAGGATTACTTGAGGTCAGGAGTTTGAGACCAGGCTGGGCAACATAGCAAGACCCTGCTTCTACAAAAGTGCTTAACTTATTTATATATTTTTGAGACAGTCTCACTCTGTTGCCCAGGCTGGAGTGCAGTGGTGCAGTCTTTGCTCTTTGCAGCCTCTGCCTCCCAGGTTCTGGTGATTATCTTGCCTCAGCCTCCTGAGTAGCTGGGACTACAGGCACACGCCACCATGCCTGGCTAATTTATTTTTGTATTTTTACTAGAGATGGGGTTTTGCCATGTTGGTCAGGCTGGTCTCGAAATCCTAACCTCAAATGATCCTCCTGCCTTAGCCTCCCAACTTGCTGGAATTACAGGTGTGAGCCACTGCTCCTGGCTCAAAAACTTATTTGGATGTTGTAGTGGGTGCCTATAGTTACAGATACTTGGGAGGCTGAGGTGGCAGACTCATTTGAGCCCGGGAGTTTGAGCCTGCAGTGAGCTGTGATTATGCCACTATACTCCAGCCTGGGTAACAGAGTGAGACTCCATCTCTAAAACAAAACACAACCATTACATAACCCCAGTCTTCCTTTCAGGCCATACTCCCCCTATCTCCCACCCTTCCTCCTTCCTTTCACAGCCCTGCTTCTCAAAAGAATTGTCAACCTTTGCTGCCTCAACTCTGTTTTTTTGTTTTGTTTTGTTTTGTTTTGTTTTGTTTTGTTTTTTGAGACAGAGTCTTGCTCTGTTGCCTAGGCTGGAGTACAGTGGTGCGATCTCCACTCACTGCAACCCTGCCTCCTGGGTTCAAGAGATTCTCCTGCTTCAGCCTCCCATGTAGCTGGGACTATAGGCACCTGCCACCATGCCCTGCTAATTTTTGTATTTTTAGTAGAGACAGGGTTTCACCGTATTGGCCAGGCTGGTCTTGAACTCCTGACCTAATGATTCACCTGCCTTGGCCTCCCAAAGTGCTGGGATTACAGGCATGAGCCACTGCGCCTCGTCTGCTGCCTCAACTCTTTACCTCCTCTGGACTCTTGTTTATGTAGAGCCGAAGTCACCGATTATAATGACAAATAGTTGTTGAAGATGATTTAGGTGCTAAACTCTTCAACAAATAGGGTAAAATGTGGCAGTAGCTAAAAGGTCAGTAGTTGGGGACACTTTACAATCTTTAAGAGGAGGACCGTTCAATCATGATGAGTATTGGACAGCTCATTGACACCAGCGTGAAGATCTCAAAGCCAGATTTATATTGATTTAAGAAAACTAATGTGGGCCAGGCGCAGTGGCTCACGCCTGTAATCCCAGCACTTTGGGAAGGCAAGGCGTGTGGATCATGAGGTCAGGAGATCGAGACTACCCTGGCCAACATGGTGAAACCCCGTCTCTACTAAAAATACAAAAATTAGCTGTGTATGGTGGCATGCACCTGTAGTCCCAGCTACTCAGGAGGCTGAGGTGGAAGAGTCACTTGAATCCAGGAGGCAGAGGTTGCAGTAAGCCAAGATCATGCCACTGCACTCCAGCCTGGTGACAGCGCAAGACTCCATCTCCAAAACAAAACCCCAAACTAGTGTGATATTTCTTCTACGAGAGTTGTGGAGCAAACCATATGTATGTGTGCATATATGTGCATACTATCACTTCTATAACATTGTGTGTATATGTTGTAAGCATAAAACTATGTCTAGAAAGGAGTTCGCAAGTATTAACAGTGATTACCACTAGGGCCTAGGATTTGAGTAATCTTTACTTTTTTTTTTTTTTTTTTTTTTTTTTTAGAAAAAAGCTTCATTATTATTTGAAAATGTATATCATTCTTGAATTCAGGAAGATGTAAAATGATTTTACATTTTTGGGGAAGCTTTTAATGGATTGTTTTAAAGTGACCCTAGTTCTTACCTTGCCTCCATTTTAAACTGCATGTCTAGTAAGAGGGAGAATAGAAATAAAGAAGGGTCAGTGGCTCATGCCTGTAATCCCAGCACTTTGGGAGGCTGAAGTGGGTGGATCATGGGGTCAAGAGATTGAGACCATCCTGGCCAACATTGTGAAACTGTCTCTACTAAAAAATTAAAAAATTAGCCAGGCATGGTGGCGCGCGCCTGTAGTGCCAGCTACTCAGGAGGCTGAGGCAGGAGAATCTCGTGAACCCAGGAGGAGGAGGTTGTAGTGAGCCGAGATTGCACCACTGCACTCCTGCCTGGGTGACAATGCGAGACTGTTTCAAAAAAAAAAAAAAAAAAGGGTGATGGGAAGTGACTTAATCTTCACGTATGGTTGGATCCTTAGGTTCAAGCAGGTAGCTGAAAATCAATTGTAGGAAGACACATCACAGCTAGGCACAAACCCAAGTGCAGAGACCCCTCCTACTGCATGCAGTCAGAACATGAACCTGCTTTTAAGTTTTTGCTTCTCCTAGAAAAAGTGAGAATATTGCAATTTGTTGTATAGCAAAAATTAAACAATTGTAGCAATATGTCAGATAACTTAAGCTTCTCCAGCAAAAAAAAAAAAAAAAAAAAATTGTAAAAGCAATGTCTAATTTGTTACATTGTCTTTACAAACCATTCATTAGAGTTTATGTCATGAGCTTGCATCTGTTATGGTCAGAGTTTAGTTAGATTGTGAATTATAGGCTTGAAATAGAGATGTATTCTTTTAATTGCTGGAATCCAGCACTTGACTTTTCTCATGCTGAAAGATGATTTTTCCTTATTTAGAAAATTTCCTCAGGCCTTTGCTAAAATATTTTTAAAGCTTTGGTCCTTTAATAAAGAATAAAGAAAAGAGGCCAGGTGCAGTGGCTCATGCCTGTAATCTTGGTGCTTTGGGAGGCCAAGGCAGGAGGATTGCTTGAGGCCAGGAGTTTGAGACCAGCCTGGGTAACATAGTGAGAGTCTGTCTCTACAAAAATTTTAAAAATTAGCTGGGCATGGTGGTGCATGCTACTGGAGGCTTAGTGGGAGAATTGCTCAAGTCTGGGAGTTTGAGGCTGAAGTTAGCTGCAATTGTACCACTGTACCCCAGCCTGGGTGACAGAGTGAGACACTGTCTCAAAAAAAAAAAAAAAAAAAAGACTGAGAAGAACACTATTAAATCATATACAGAAAACAATTAGCATACATATTCTCCTATGAGTGTTACTTCAGGAAGACAAACTTAAAATAGAAATGTACAGTCTTCCATTCACATAATGAATATTTGAGCACCAATTTTGTTTCCAGCATCAAGTTGGGAACTGGGAATAATACCATGCTGAATAAGACATCAGTTCTCATCTTGAGAAAATCTTAGTCTAGTGGAGGTCAGAATGGTCAGTAGGCAGTTACTTATATAGTAGTACCTGCTTCAACTGGGAATTCACAGGGTGCTTCCATGAGCACAGAGGGGCTCCCACACCAGTATTTGAGGGTAAGGAAGACAACTTGGAAAAGTTCCATAGAACTTCTTTAATTTATGCATAACCTTAGTATAAAATTTAAATCCTTACTTTGACCTTCACTGGCAATATTTTAAGTAAGTTGCTACCAGGTCGTGCCACTTAAGTAAGATATGGTGGGTGGCATTTATTATACCTACTGTGACTTGCATGGACACTGTTGAACCTTTACATGTGGTATCTGGAGAATACATAGGAATCAGGACAAAGGGGTGGGGAGAGAACAAGGACAAAAGAAGGAATGATATGAGAAATAGTGCTGAGTGACTACACTTATCACAAGACAGCACTGAATATGGTGCTTATTTTCTTTTTCTTTTCTTTTCTTTTTTTTTTTTTTTTTTTCAGATGAAGTCTCATTCTGTCACCCAGGCTGGAGTGCAAAGGTGCGATCTTGGCTCACTGCAACTTCCGCCTCCCGGGTTCAAGCGATTCTCCTGACTCAGCCTCCTGAGTAGCTGGGATTACAGGCACGTGCCACCATGCCTGGCTAATTTTTGTATTTTTAGTAGAGATGGGGTTTCACTGTGTTAGTCAGGATGGTCTCAAATCTCCTAACCTTGTCATCCACCTGCCTCGGCCTCCCAAAGTGCTGGGATTACAGGCATGAGCCACTGTACCCGGCCAGTGCTGAACTTTTCATAATAAACTATAGGTGTATGGTTAGGCTAGCATAAATGGTTTCTAGTGAGTTTTTGCTCGGAATAACATCTATTCTTCAGAGTAGCTACGAGGGCAAGGAAGGTTAAGGTGCTTGATACCACACAGTATATTTTTTTATCCATAACAGTTCAAACATTTTAATTGGAAATCATTTCAAACTTACAAATAGGGTTACAATGATAATACAAATAATCTTTGCTTCATTGTCTTATTTCTCTCACATTCTCCCTCACACATGTGTGCACATGCCTGGGCAATTTTGTTTCTGAATCATTTAAGAATAATTTGCGTACATTGGCCGGGCACGGTGGCTCACGCCTGTAATCCTAGCACTTTGGGAGGCTGAGACGGGTGGATCACGAGGTCAGGAGATTGAGACCATTCTGGCTAACAGAGTGAAATCCCGTCTCTACTAAAAATACAAAAAAAATAGCCGGGCATGGTGGCGGGTGCCTGTAGTCCCAGCTACTCGGGAGGCTGAGGCAGGAGAATGGCGTGAACCCAGGAGGCAGAGCTTGCAGTGAGCCCAGATCATGCCACTGCACTCCAGCCTGGGGGACAGAGCGAGACTCCTCTCAAAAAAGAGTAAGTTGCATATATCGTAGTCTCTATTCCTAAATACACCAGTGTATACTTTTGTAGAAGATACTTTTACATAAACGCAGTAACTAACTTCAGTAATTTAATATTGATATAATATTCTTTTCTAAGCTACTATCCATACTCCAATTTTGTCAGTTAATTCAATGTCCTTTATAGCAGTGGTCCCCAACCTCTTTGGCACCAGGGACTGGTTCTGTGGAAGACAATTTCCCACGGACCAGGGTTGAAAGGGGACGGATGGTTTTGGGATGATTCAAATGCATTATGTTTATTGTGCACCTTATTTCTATTATTACATTGTAATATATAATGAAATAATTATATAATTCACCATAATGTAGACTTAGAGGGAGCTCTGAGCTTGTTTTCCTGCAACTAGACGGTCCCATCTGGGGGTTATGGGAGACAGTGACAGATCATCAGGCATTAATTAGATTCTCCTAAGGAGTGCGCAACCTAGATCCCTTGCATGTGCAGTTCACAATACGGTTTGCATTCCTATGAGAATCTAATGCCACGGCTGATCTGACAGGAGGCAGAGCTCAGGTGCTAATGGGAGATATGGGGAATGGCTGTAAATACAGATGAAGTTTTGCTTGGTCACCGGCTGCTCACCTCCTGCTGTGTGGCCTGGTTCCTAATGCCCAGGAGGCTGGGGACCACCTGCTTTACATTTTCTTCTCTGACACAGAATCTAGTCTAAGATTAGGTACTACATTAGTTATCGTGTCTACTTAGACTCCTTTAATTTGGAACATTGCCACATTTTTTTTTTTTTTTGACATTGACAGTTTTAAAGAGTCCCTTTTATTGTTCATAGTACTTTAATACTAGATAACCTCAGTACCTGGCACAGGGTCAGTACTTACTTATTGCTTGATCTTGAAGACAGATATGCCTTCAAACAGGAAAGAAAAAGGATTGGTAAATGTTCATCTGGGCTGTAAGCACTGTTAAGAGCTGCCTACTTTGCCTTAACTAGTAAAGCATATCTCATGTAATCATTTTTCAGAATTAAATATTATTTTAACATAAGGATATTCAGCTCTATTTTACATTGTTGCCTACTCACTACAACATTTCACTGATTTAGTTATACAGTTCTCTGCTTTGGAATTTTAACTTTATTTGGAATTTTAAAAAAGTCTTTGTCAAAACTAGCCATGTCTCCTGTTTTGCAAGTGAAGCAACCAAACAAAGAATAGAAAGCTCTTCTGGGTGAAATTTAACCTTTTGATCAGGAGATTATATAATAGACATTTCAAAATTTAGGTGAGAATTCCAGTCTTATGGCCAAAACGTAACATTATGGGGAAAATGGGTATCAAGTACATGTTAGAAAATTACTGTTTGTGATTTTGCACACTAAATAAGACTACAAAACACACAGACTGCACAAATCTCAGTGAAGTGCAGAATTATGTTGAATTCTAGGTTTAGGACCTTACACATTTGACACTAATCCTATCTCGGTGCTCATAGCACAGAGTCCGTCAACACTTGGTTGTCTTCCGTATGGATGCAGATTTTCTGATCTTCTTTTCTGTGTAAATCTTATCACTTTACCGCAAACAGATGGCAGGAATGTTTTACACAGTACCTTTCAGAGTGCAGTGTACATGGCTGCCATTGAACCAATACTGATAAAATGTTCTGCCAGAAGTAGGAATTGATACAAGTATTGCAACTCAGACAAACCTGAGCCCCTAGTCCCAAGTCCCCTACTTACCTGGCAGTGTGGCCTTGAGTGTGCTAAGCTCTATTTTTCTCATCCATAAAATGGGAATACTGGTAGTTTCTGCCACGAAAAGGCAGTGTGAGGTTGGTATAAAAGCTTTGAAATTCAATACAACAGGGCTCACGAGATGGGTCTAGTTTGGGCAACATTTCCAATTCTACATTTCGGTGTTCAGCATATTAACATGCTTTTAAGTTGTTTATGAGTTTCTAACTATGTATATCTCATCATTCATGAGCTGCTCAATTAAAGTCTGAGCCATCCATAAAGATGGCAAGGTGAAATAAAGCCACCTTTGAAGCACCCAAAATCACAAATGGGGCCTTGCCAAGGTTAAGTCATGATTCTGCAGGTAAACTATGCACCGCCACAGTATACAGGGACCCCAAGCTGGCTGGTGTGAAAGTCATCCTTCTAGAATAGAAATGGAATCTCAGTGCTCTAAGTCCTACACAAATCACTTGGGGAATCTCTTTAAAATGAAGATTCTGATTTAGTAGGTCTGGAGTACGGGCTGAGATTCTGCATTTGTAGAATGTGTTTGGTGAAATATTTTGATATCATTCTAAAGACCAATGAAAAATACACTGAAACTTTATTTAAAAAGTCAGGGTATATAGAAAACAAAAGGCATGTTTGCAAAATTATTTATTTACATTTTAAGCTCACATTAAAATCTTTCTAGGATAGAATGGCTAAGATGAAATATACAAAGCTGATATAAACACATAACTCATTAATCTTTATCTGAACAGAAATATAGAGATGGCTTTAGATAATGTTTTCTTCACAAAACCAATGTTCCCTTAAGTCATGCCATGATAATGTCTCCCCATTAAGAACTTGTATTGTCCAAAACAGCTGAGAAGCAAAAAGCTAACTTTGATTTGTTAAACAGCTATTCATATGCCACAAAACCAAAACTACTTCACAGTACTGACAGGTCCAAATAGGTCCAAACTGATGATTTTTAAATGAGTGCTTTGGTTAATTAGGCTTTGACTTGATTTTTGGCATTACTTGTATAATTATATCATTCCAATGCATCATTACAGGTAATCCATTCAAAACATGACTTGCTTAATACTATCACAAAGCACTTAGCCTTGCCTTGATTGGAAATACCTTTAAGATGCTGACAATAGCAACAATTTCTCTTTTCCTTCACTCAGCAAAAAAAAGAAATCACATAAATCACAAAATAAAAAATTCATTTCTCACATGTTAAAAAAGCAAAGTCTGCCATAAACCCTTATTCTTGAGAGAAGAAATAGTTTCTCATATCTGCCCTGGGTATTAGTGCATTATTAAAATACTAGACCTGTAATATCGCTTCCTATGCCTTGAAAGTCTATGACTTCATGATCTACTTATGTAAAATATGCAATGCATTGAAGTTTCTGGGAAGAATTCACATTTAAAACAGTTTCAAAACTCTGGATTTAGTAAGAATTTTAGAAAAATAAATAAAACACTGTGGTTCTACCTCTCCCCTTCTACTCTCCCTTCACAAATCTGAGCTTAAGTGCAGGCTTCTAAAGAACAGATGAGAGCAAGATAGGATGAGAAGTGGGTTTTACTATCCACATTTTCCTTTTCTTAGTGTAACGTGTTATCACAAAGGCAAACTTGATTCCCTTTCCTTGAAACGAAGATCCCATCTTCTAAGACGATCTTAAATAATTGTTCTTAAATAAAAAGGCTTAAAAATCAGTGCTTTTAATAAGCAACTAAATGCCTATAATACATATAACTTAATATTTTGAAGAGTGCTATTGTAAAGTTTGAAACAACATCTAAACGTAACTTTAAGTTTACATTTAATTCTTTAAAAGGTCTTTTAAAAGCTATAAGCTGTATTACAAATTGCCAACTAAATTATAAATTGCCACTCACCTTCTCACAAATTGTTGCACAAATGTATACATTTAAGGTATCTGTATGGGAAAAACCTCAATATGAGAAATATCAATCTCATAAGTGGGGTAAAACGAGAAATTAAGCACCTAGATGTTGGTTAAATTCACTTTCATTTGAGCAGCATTTTGATTTTGAATAGAGATTCTAAATGTAGTCTAAACTTTCCAGAAAGTCATATTTACATTCATTGTACATTTTATATACACATAAATACAAATTTATAGGAAATACACAAATTAACCTACACCTCTCATCGTATAAAAGACAAAAATTAAAAATACAACAACTGTGATCACATGCTAAGGCCAGCTATCTGGGAAATATTATTGTTCAGTTCCGACAGCAAAAACCTTGAGTAACTTGGCGCATATCACAAATACACTACAGATACTTAGTTTATGTCTGTCCTTAGCCTAGGCCAATCCATAGTTTTAAGTGAAACAATTTTCTGTGAAAGCTAATGCCATACAAGTAGTTAAACACCTACTAGAAATGTTTGCCCGGCAGAAGAAAGATCTAAAGAAGGCATGATAGCAGATGTCAAATATTTAGAAGTATAATAATAGGGAAGGATTAAAATTAACTCTATATCCAGGGGGAAGTCAGGGCTTTCTGACAAGAGCTGTGCAAAAATTCAAAGGTCTGCTTCATCAGTGTGAACTCCCAGTCCCACAAAAAACAGTGCCTTGTCAAGGCTCTTGTAGTGAGGCCTCCTGGGTTGACTGGTGAGACTCATAAGCCCCAAGAAACCCTGAAATTCCCTGATGGAAATTATTTTGTTGAGATTGAGTTTCTGACACGATGACTTCTTGGGCAGTTTGCTGTCTCTTGTGTTCCTGCCCATAAAGCAGTGCTTGATTTTGCTGTTACACCTTTTGTAAATAGATGGGCTTGGCCCTCCAGGAATATATCAAAGCGAACTTTTTGGATTATTGTCTCATGAAAACAAGCAGGTTGCTGTGATGAGCTTGGATAGTGCCCTGCACCTAGTAAGTATTCCACCAACTGCTGGCGGAAGTGGCTAGAAGCAGAGATTATAATTGGAAGAAAAAAAAGGTTACCGAATCTAAAATGTGTAACTGTTCTATAAGTTTTGATCTTGAGCATGAGTGGAAAGTCCTATTTGGCACTCCTTGACCTCAGGTGGCATGCCAATGATTATCACAGTAAGAAATGCTTAGAATCAGATTTGAGGTATAGAAGGAATAAGAAACACGGAAAATTTTGACCTATATTAAATAAACTCTTCTGTAAGTCAGGTTTTATAACCCTAAAATCAAGGCCTTTTTCCCCCCAGAATATTAAATTTACTAAAAACGTAGAAATAAAAATTCTACTATGGCTGTAAATATATAAGACAAATAAATGAGGTCACATGGTTTATACATTTCAGATTCTTAGAGAGGCCCTACAGTAGTTCAGGAAGACAGTTTACAGTATTGTTCCCTGAGTTCTTGAGGCAACCTCAAGTAAGTTCATGAACTCCAAGACTTGAGAGACAGAAAACCTACATGGTCTGCTTATCCCTCTTTTCTAAGAGTAGCTATTTACTCCAAAGTGGTTTGTTCAGTGCTTTCCCTATAGTTCAACTGCTTTAATTATGTGGCTTTATCCATTTCTTAGAAGACCAGCTCCCCAAATGAAACCTCTAAGAGAAAGAAGAAAAGGCTGTTTAAAGCAAGTAAGCTTTAACATTAGTTAAGAGTGCAATTGAGTAAATCAGTTCTAAATCTATAATACAAAAAGAGTGGTAATATTGCCACAGGTGTTAGAAGGTTAGAATTCTACAGATTTGGGTTTGTCTGACCTCAGTGGTTAACAAGTCCTGCCTCCTAACCAAACAATGACACTCTACCAATTAATTGTCTACCAATTAAAAGAATCAAAACTATTACAATAACTTTCCAGTATTTAAATATGTAAGAACACCTACATTTGGTTTTAAAATACAGTTTATAACAACCATTCTCATCAGATCTCAAACTTCAAATATCTAGACTTTACACATAGATTCGTAATAATGATTTTAAAAAAAAAAAAACCCAAACCACAAAAACTCATTCAAAACTGGTATTTTTTAGGTTCTTGAATTGTTTTCATACGTCCACATTCTTGGTGGCTATTAGAATTTTAAAATAAACTCAAATCTTGGGAATAATTTAAGTAGTGAAATATGTGAGTATTAATTTTCAAACTCCCGTAAGTGTCTATTTAGAAAAACTAATTATGATAAATGGAAACTCCAGTTCTGTTGCTTAATTTTAACTTTAAGCCAATAAAGGTTAAAAAAGTTGAGAACCTACTGAAATGTTCCATCTATTTCAGTAAAGTGCACAAATATGAGTGTACCCTTTGGTTTGGCTATGACCTCAAAGGAGGTGTAGAAGTCAGTGGCGCTGGTGTCAGATTCCTAACTATATTACTGAGGCTGGCAATCTTCTCCTCCAGGAGGTAATTTTTCTTCTCTGCTGTTTTCTGTCGCTGTTCAGTCATTTCCAGAGCTTTCAACAACTGGGCATTTTCAACATACAAGTCCTTCACCATTGCGTCTGCCTTAGTGTTCTTGCAGAGCTAGAAACAGAACCAGAAACATCTTGACTCCATTTCTGTAACTCTTCTTAAACCTTCAGTTTAAGGTCGGACATAAGGACTGTTGTTTTATAAAGGCAAATCACTTCTTCTAATTATTTTATTTTACAATATAGCTTCAACATCAGACTTGGCATCACAGATACCATTGGAGCAAATCCACTTTTTCCAAGCTATTTCTTTGCATAAGATGTTGATGTAGGTTACTAATAGAACAGATTGATATTAGAGGGCACCAAAACAAAAGGTTTTTTTCTACCTAAATAGGCATTATTTCTTTATTTATTCTTTAAAAACATAAAATACTTTTAAAACTTAAATTCCTGAGGTGTCAGCTGTGGACTGTTTAACTCTGCTTGTAACAGATGCTTGAACTTCCCATTCATAACTACAACTCACTGATTATCTAAAAATATAGCTCACGTATTATAACAGAGATAAGATTTGGGCAGTTACTTTTCCTGAAATGTCTTTGTTTTGTTTTGTTTTGCATGGGGCTTTGTCTAGTCTAATCTTTATAGTTAGAATATATGGTCTAGGTTGGGGTGGGAAAACTTGTTAGCAGCCTTGGGATACTTTCGTTGTTGTTCTGGTTAATATTTTCCATATCCCCTTCCCATGTTACCTTTTAAGTGTTCATTTTACACCCAATTTCAAATAAGGCGTCTAAAAGCATAAAGGTTTATGAGAATAAAGAGTAATTAAAGAGTAACTTAACAACCTATTAGGGCAGGGAGAAGGATGACAGCGCTCTCAAGCTCAGAACCTAGATGTTTGGCAGGCATCACATAACATTTCAGAAACTATTCTCTGTTGAACTTCCCAAATACGACTTTTTTTTCCTTCCTCCCTCCCTTCCTTTCCTTAAAAAAACACTTCGATATTTCTTCATCACCAATAGAATAAAAATCAAGCTCCGTGGCTCAGCACTGGAGGCCTACTGTCCTGTTCCCCCTTCCTCTCCAGTCTCCTCCTGCCTCTCCCAGGACAGTGTGAACTGGCAATGCTGAAGTGTTCATACGTGTCCACACCCCACATGTGGTCGTAACTCCATGACGTTCCCACAGCCTAGGATGCCTTTCCCCACACTTTCTTAACTGGGTGAAATCTTAACTCTCAAGATGCAGATTACGAGGTCTTTAGGAAGTTTTCTTTAAACTCCCGGGTTGGATCAAATATCTCTTCTCTTGTGTTCCCCTCTACTGAAAACAGGACAGATCCCACTTACTTCTGAACCTACCATTTGGCCAAATGTTTGGCACCTTGTAAGTGCATTCTATATGGGCAGCGACTGTTGTATCCATGTGCCCACAGCAGGACCTGGCCCACAGTAACTATGTGCTGAATGCTTGAATACGTAAAGAACTGAGTGGATAAATGCTTACTAAATGGGACTTTTTCTTCCCTGTGTATTAAGACACAGAGCAACAGAAAGTTCCTGTCTACAGCTGAATTCAGACCCTCTCTTGGGGTTATGCTTAGGTTTTAAGTACCTAAAGAACTAGGTTGGGCAATTTCTGCCCCCTACCCAACACGTTCATCTCAATTTCCAGAGAGGCTATAACATTGTCCCAGAGGGTAGTACTTTCTGCTTGTCTCTTCAGTGGAAGCACAACTAATTTCTAAACACCAAAGCCACATCTGCCACCAGCAGGTGAAAAGGAGCAGGCTGTTTAGTGGTCCTGGAATCTGGGGTCTAGACTCTAATTCAAACTACATCTTTTTGGAGTCGCTGTAGCAATAAGATACTTTTTGAGGTTTTCATAAGCTGTTGGGAACAGGAAAGCTAAAGTTCCATTGATTACCCCCCTATTTTTTTTTTTTTTAACCAATATCATTTTTCAATTTAAACAGTTTAAATTTAATTTCCTGTCTCGGGCAGAGAAAAATCTATTGATTCACATGGACTTAAAGCATGTGAATGGATATGCTTTAGGTCCATGTGAATCAATATGTATTTTTTGATCTTTAAAATCTTAGGTGAATCATGTTAGCAAAGATTTACACTTTTAAATTGTGGACAAACATGCCTTAAACAGAGCTTTGGAAAAAATACACAGTTCATATTTTTGGGGCAATATGAGGGACAGGAAATCCTAAGTTCTTGTAGACATTTATAATAGAATTTGCCTTTATTAGACAACGTAAGTTAATGAGTTAATGGCAATAAAGGGATGTAAAACTGGCATTAAAGCTGGAATGTGAGGTGGGTGAACAGAGATGACCAGGGAGGCTCACTTGTTCCTTGAGCTGATTCACTTTCTCTTGAAGAAGCCTTTTCACTAGTTTCAGTTTCTGTTCAACTTCTATCATTCGTTCTTCCATGACAGTTACCAGTTGTTCCTGGTTTCCCTGAAGGGAAGAAAAGTATATTATTCGAAAATCATGTCACACTGAAAACAAAACATTGGTTTATTTTCCCCACAAGATGCCCTAAAGAAAGGACAGCAAATGTTTTGCCTTTGTAACAGGAAGGATGGATTCTCATGAAATGAGAGTTTTGAGCCCTGCATGGATTGCACAGGTCAGAAAAGTAACCCTATCAGAGAAAGAATCAAATTTAAAATACAAAAGAATCTTACCTGTGTTACCATCATCCCCCTGATATAAAGCAAAATTCTTAAAACCCAGAATTTAATACCTGTGTGTACTTCTAGTAAAATGGAAATCCAAAGTAACTTAAAAGACAGTTATCAACTTCCCATCTGTGATTTGGGACTTCGCAATGTTGTGGGCCTCTCAATACCAAAACAAGCACGGAATAGATTCAGGGTTTCCCAACATTTCCAATAGCTTGCAATATGCATGTCTGTTTTTCCTTTGATGTGGCTGATAACTGTGAGGGTGGTTTTCTTTCTTCATAATAATCAGCCTCTTCCTGCCAATTTTTCTAGTCATCTGTTTCCCACTTGTAAACATGAAGCACACACCTGGATTGGAGGATGAGTTTACTACCAGAGCAGATTGAAAATTAAAAATCTCCTCACACAACAGTGATGGGTTAAGGAGTAAGTGGGTTTTGGAGAGGAGAGAGACCTAGAATGCAACCCCCATCCCTCTGCAGTCCACCCAAATGTCCCCATAAGGAATTGCAAATTTCATAAAGGTGTTAACAGCTGATGGTAGTTAAGAAATACTTTAAAAGACATGCAGAATGACCAAACATGAGTCAAAGGCTACCATCTGTTTGGATACTAAGTAATAACACTTAATCATAAAAGAAACCCTAAATCATTGTAGTAACTATCCTGAGGATAAAAACTGTAATAGGCAAAGGTCTAATGCAGGAAGTAAGTTACAAAAAATTGGGCCTGGAGGACATCTAGCTTTTAAAAAGGCCTATATTTAAAAAAATAGCTTTTTAAAGTTCAAACATATAAATAAAAAATGTCTGATGTCTATTTGCCCAACAACAAAGCAAAACAAAAAGACTTAAGAGATAATTCAAAGAAGAGTTGGCAAAAGAGTAGAAAAACAGGAAAAACAAAGGCAGTCATATGCTTAAAATTTATTTTATTGTTTCATCAAAAATTTCCTGTCAAAAAGATTTATACATCTTATATAAAACAGTATAAATACCCCTGATTTTCTTCAAATTCCATATATAAAAGTAGTACCTTTTGTTAAAAATAGTTACAACATATGGAATGAGAAAATATATAGACTACATCCTTTCAAGAATCTTAAATCCACACTCTTTAAAGGGTATAAATAAAATGATTTGTAACAAGTTGATGTTTGTGAATTTGATTCACAAGATCTGTCATTTCTACATAAATAAATAAGAGACATAATACTGCAAAGGTTTAACAGTAAAAATAATAATTTAAAAGAGCACTTAATTCCAACACAGCTTATGTCTCTGTGTGTGGTGTGTGTGCATGGGTGGGTGTGTGCATCTGTCTGCCATGGTAAGAAATGCCATCGATAGCAGCCCAGTTTTCACAGGTGCCCAATCCTTCTGTAGGAATCTGCATGCACTGCTCGCTGCTCCGGTAGCAAGGCCTAGAGAAAGAAGGCAAGTGGTACACTTCACCCTCATGTCAGGAGGAGTTTTTAGGGGGAGTCTACATTCACACATTTCTAATGCAAACAATTGTTAAAAGCATACACATTAACACTACACAGGCAAGCAAAGCAACACAAAATGCAGAAGAGATCACATCACTCCACACACAGAAACGTGCAGATTTAACAATATTCTGTATTCTTAAAATTAGTGTCAGCTCAGCAGCGGGAAGTGAGCCTGCAGTAGCATTCTGGTGGGAGTAATAAGCAGTCCACCCTGTCATCTGGTTGGAGGATTTTTTTTTTCTTTCAAAAATCTTAGTGTTTGTCTAATCCTGAAGGAATTGGAGGAAAAGGATATTTTTTTTAACATTGGTGGGTGGATTGGAAACAGCAGGCTTTGAAAATAGTGTGTACGAGAGCAATGAGTAGAATCCTGGAGGATCATTTGGTCAGAAGGTCCACTAAAAACCAAGATCAAAGTTTTGTAGTTCAATTATATACTGGAGAGTTAAAGCATCTAACACTCTACCATCACAATTTAAGAACTTTAATATTGGGAAGTTGAAGAAGTGTGTATAAAGCTTCCAAAAACAGATTTTAAAGCTCATAAGACAAAGACCTTCTGAAGTGTATTAGAAATACAGCATAGGTATGGATGTAGAGGGAAAAGTTTATTAGAACTGACAAGTGGTAGGAGTACTTAGTAATTAAGCATAGATGGATACTAGTAGAAGAAACAGAACTGTTCCTATGTAGAGTTCCAGGGCTAATGTGACTTTGCAAAGTCACGCTGAGGGGATTCAAATAAGAGATGGGAAATTCCTTATCAAGCAAGGTATCTGAGAGGCAAGGTATCTGAACACACAAGCACATGCAAACCAGGAAGCATTAACGTAGAATTCCACAAAGAAGGACTTTCTGTTTTATTGCTAATTCTGAATTAACTAAATGGGCAAGCCCCAAGAGTTAAGAAACTTCTGAGAAAGGATGACGAATGAGGCACTACAGAGAAATAACTGTGAATACTTGAAAATCTAAGTAATATAAGATTGGATGTGGTGGTGAGCTGGGATCATGCTAATGCAAACAATGAGAAGACTTTCACTTTCTTAAATAGTTTTATGAGCTATGTCAACTAGAAAGATGTCACTGACTACATACTCTATTTGTTGTGAAAAGTCCTCACTTGTGATTTTCATGGGATGCAGCAGGCTGCAGGGCTCCGGCACAGGGAAGCTCAGTATACTTTGTTAGTAGGGCATATCCTAGCCACATTTAAATTTTGTAATATTTTTGGCATGGGATGGGAACCTTAGGCCAATTGTACACTATGTTTAAGTGATCCTGATACTTCATTGTCTATTACAAATGGGCAAAGGAGACCCAGAACACTAAATGACTCAGCTTAGAAGCTGAGAATTCAAAAGTAGCACTGCACAGCCCAAAAAACAGCACTGCAGTTCTGTGGAGTTGTCATACAGGTAAAATATAACTCTCTGAAAGAAGATTTAGGGTTGTGATTTTGTTTTGTTTTTTAAATTTAAGAGATGGAGTCTTGCTATGATGCCCCAGCTGGAGGACAGTGGCTATTCACAAGCATGATTGTAGCTCACTGCAGCCTTAAACCTCTGGCCTCAAGTGATCCTCCTGTCTCAGCCTCCCAAGTAGCTGGGACTACAGGTGTGTGCCATCAGATTTAGGTTCTTTCTCTCCACCTTTGAACTGGTATAACTTTCAAATAAACAGGTAAAATTAACAGGTGATTAACAGGTGATCTACTACTAGAGAAGAGAGCGCTTCACACCTGTGGTGTGTTGGTTTCGGAGGTCCTGTTTTCAAGTTCCTCCTGCAGGTGCTGGTTTATCCTTTCTGCCTGCAGCAGCTGGTGTTGAAGCTGCAGAAACTGCTCCCTGGGTACCATCGGACAGGCTTGCTGCTGGAACAGCTGCAAATCCCAAGTATGAGGGGACGGGCTAGGCGTCGCAGTGAACCTCAGGTGCTGCATCTGAAGGACAAGGGCAAAATCCTGGTCAGTTGAGTCCCTTCAATCACAGAGCTGCCCTTGATGGTGTCAGGCAGTGAGGAATGAAGACTATGAATTCATTAATAACCTCAGATCCACTGAAACTTGGAAACAGGACAGTATATGGGCCTGAGGAAATGAGAAAAGCTATTTCACTTAGCAGAGAATATGCTTAATAAGTAGCCTTTCTTAAAAGTTTTAGGCTTAAAAAAAAAGCCCTTCCCAACTCTGGAGTGATATTAAGGGCATGATGTACATAATGCATCTGAATTCTATTTCATTCTTTCTTACACTGGAAAAATTACCTCCCCCCTTTTAAAAACTGGGGTTGGAGAAAGTGGTTATGCTTTAGGGTTTTACCACTTTACTTGCCATTCATAAAGATTCTTAAATGTTCAATGACTACATTTTTTTCCAACCCCAAGTTAGCAATTTTTTTGAAGAACCTCATCTTGCATCTAAAATTATTTTAACCTACCTTTAGTTTATCAATATGTAGTTATACCCTTAGATTAAACAGCACAAGACAGACAATTCTGGGGCATAAAGCAATAATATCCTAGAACATCTGGGAACTGGAGAACATGGAGTGGAAGAATTCAAGACAATGAGGAAATGTGTACCAACATGCCAGTCAAAGTGGGGGAGAGGAAAGGGAGGAGGATGCACGGCATTTTGGCCAGTGAGGCAGGCCACCTCACATCTATAAATATGCAGAGCATGCAACAAACATGACCAAGTACTAAATTCAAGAAGCGGCACCTCCAGGCTTGTGAGAAAGGTGGAAAAGAACCTCTAAGACTCGGCTATAACTAAATGTTACCATGAAATGTCAGAGCCACTATCCATTTCCTTATATCTAAATTTCTAGGTGGGGACAGGGGCACTGCCCACTTTGAGATACTTCTAGTTGTAGATTCAGAAAACCACTTTATTTTTATGATTAAAATTATGGAGAATTATCCCATAATTTTATATCAGTGGGATAATTTTCTTCATACATAATGCTTTAAATACTGAGGAAAAGTTTGATGTAAACAGACACACCATTAAAACAAAATGAATACTGGCTCTTAGCTTAAGTACTTATTAACTGTTATAATCAATAGAAATGATAACATGAGCAAGGGGTTTAATGAGATGGCTCCATGCTACGAAAGTTCATTGTAAGAGAATGTTCTACCTTCACACACTATCTCAGGCAGAGAACTGCACCCTTCTCTGCTACTTCCAACCACTGAGTTCTAGGTACAGGTTAGCCACAGACAAAACAAAAAGAAGAGAAAATTACAGGAGTTATAAAAAGAGAAAAGTATGAGTTATAAAAAGAGAAAGAACAGTACTAATTAGGTCTATTATACATGAATAAGAGCATATGAAAGACCAACATTTACATTTTTCTGTATATAAATTTTACAGACATTAAAATGTCCTACAATTCTAATTCTGCAAGTGCATCTTCACTTACTGTATCCTATTTGTGCCCCTCCCAATATAATGATGTAGAAGATTCCAGGTCCGGGCCAGGTGCAGTGGTCCACACCTGTAATCCCAACACTTTGGGAGGCCGAGGTGGGTGGATCACTTGAGGTCAGGAGTTCAAGACCAGCCTGGCCAACATGGTGAAACCCCATCTCTGCTAAAAGTACGAAAATTAGCCAGGCGTGGTGGCAAGTTGCCTTTGGTCCCAGCTACTCGGGAGGCTGAGAAAGGAGAATTGCTTGAACCTGGGAGGCAGAGATTGCAGTGAGCCAAGATCACACGAATGTACTTCAGCCTAGGTGACAGAGTGAGATTCCGTCTCCAAAAAAAGAAAAAAAAAAAATAATGCCGGGTGTGGTGGCTCACGCCTGTAATCCCAACACTTTGTGGGGCCAAGGTGGGTGGATCATGAGGTCAGGAGATGGAGACCATCCTGGCAACTTGGTAAAACCCTGTCTCTACTAAAAATACAACCGGGAATGGTGGTGGGCGCCTATAATCCCAGCTACTTGGGAGGCTGAGGCAGGAAAATTGCTTGAATCTGGGAAGCGTAGGTTGCAATGAGCTGAAATCGTGCCACTGCATTCCCACCTGGTGACAGAGCCAGATTCTGTTTAAAAATAAATAAAAAAGATTATTCCAGGTCCAGTATGGAACGGATCTGACGTTAAAATCTCTTGCCACTTCGAGATGCAGAAAGAAGTATAAACTATAAACCATTTTTGTTAAGTGTCTGAAATGTTGGCTATCAGAGAGGTACACAACAGACTCGAGAACTGCTGATAAAGTCTGTAACCCTTCTGTTGAATGTTCAAAACGAATTTATTGAACCGCTCACATTGAAAAAGTCCTGAAATAGGAGTCAAATTCTAGCCCTAATTTTCCCTTTTCCTAGTCTAGTGATCTGATCTTTAACTACAGTGGGGGGATGTGTTATATTAGAATGTGTTATATTAGAACCGTGACTGTTAAACTAGTATATAGAGATGAGGAGCAACTACTTCCCCCAAGGGAGTGAACATATCAGATCAGAACCACGAAAACAGCTTTGCTCAAATCCCGATTCCAGAGATTCTGATGCAGAAACCTGTCCCTGCCCAGCCCACCACGTGGTGCATTGCTCCAATCAGGTGAGAATCCCTGCCAGAGTGAGAAGGAATGTACCTATCCCTCAGGTGAGCTGGGACACACTGTACATCCCCCAAATTAACCTGCTCTATAGATATCACACTATAAATAAAAATCCAATTTATAGGGCTGGAGAGGGGGAATGGTTAATGCTTAATAGCTACAGCTTCTGTTTGGTGTGATGAACAGGTTGTGGAAGTAGTGGTAATGGTTGTAGGATGTTGTGAATTTAATGAATGCCACTGAATTGTACATTTTTAAATGGTTAAAATGGCAAATTCTATGTTATATGTTTATCACAGGTTAAAAATTAATATACTAAAAACCATTGAATCATACACCTGAAATATGTGAACTACATAGTATGTGAATTATACCTAAATAACACTGTTTTTGTTTGTTTGTTTTGAGATGGAGTCTTGCTCTGTCACCCAGGCTGGAATGCAGTGGTGTGATCTCGGCTCACTGCAACCTCTACCTCCTGGGTTCAAGCGATTCTCCTACCTCAGCCTCCTGAGTAGATGGGACTACAGGTGCCCGCCACCGCGCCCGGCCAATAACACTGTTTTTAAAAACTCCAATCTGGAGTAATATAGGAGAGATCAGGGAACTCCCAACACTTTGGGAGGCTGAGGTGGGAGGATTGCTTGAGCCCAAGAATTCAAGGCTGCAGTGAGCTGTGATCACACCACTGTACTTTAGCCTGGGTGACAGAATCTCAAAAAAATATCCCATTTGTATAAATCTATAGTGTTTTTTTGAGATGGAGTCTTGCTCTGTCACCCAGGCTGGAGTGCGGTGGCATGATCTTGGCTCACTGCAACCTCTGCCTCCCAGGTTCAAGCAATTCTCCTGCCTCAGCCTCCTGAGTAGCTGGGACTACAGGCGCGTGCCCCCACACCCAGCTAATTTTTGTATTTTTAGTAGAGATGGGGTTTCACCATGTTAGCCAGGTTGGTCTCGAACTCCTGACCTTGTGATCCGCCTGCCTCAGCCTCCCAAAGTGCTGGAATTACAGGCATGAACCACCGCACCCAGCCAATAATTTGGTTCCATTTCGTAATGAAAGCTTCATTTGAATAAACAGGTATGAGATGTTCTTTTCAGTGTTCAAATAGAAAAATCCATGCTTTTTCCTTAGCTATTTGGCTCCAGTGTCAAGACCACTTAATTTTCCTCCTCTGTTAGCAAATATTTACTACTAGGTCAGAAAAAAACATGGGAAAATTGCTTATGATGGCTAATACTGTCAACGGGTGCCTGGTAAGACAGGGGAACAGGCGGGAGAACTGGCCTCTTGGCAGAGCCTCTGGAAAGGCTCTCCGGTGACTAAGTACACACTGCTACTTTTCAATTTGATACTAGACAATATGGGCTTAGTTTTAGACGTCTTATTCCTCAGAGTATATAATTATATTTCATGAGAAAAGCACGTCCACATCTAAGTACAGCCCACAGCTCAGTTTTGAATGCATTCATTTTATTGCTGTTAAAAAAAGAAAAAATGGTTTAGATTTCACTAAAGTTTCATGAATTTCCCCTTTAGTTGACAGATCAGAGAACACAAAATTGACAAACTTCACCGGTGATTTAAATGTTAGTGCTATATGTATGCCCATATTTCACATTAAAAATCAGTGCTTGGTACTTGGTTTTTAAAAGCTACCTTTGCATGTGGCCAGCTTCATAAAAGAAAAAAATAGCTCCATTTCTTCTTTTTCCTCTTCTTTTTTTTGAGATGGAGTCCGGCTTTGTTGCCCAGGCTGGAGTGCAGTGGCGTGATCTCGGCTCACTGCAACCTCTGCCTCCCCGGTTCAAGCAGTTCTCCTGCCTCAGCCTCCTGAGTAGCTAGGATCACAGGCGCCCACCACCATGCCCAGCTAATTTTTTTGTATTTTTAGTGGAGATGGGGTTTCACCATGTTGGCCAGGCTGGTCTCGAACTCCTGACCTCAGGTGATCCACCTGCCTCAGCCTCCCAAAGTGCTGGGATTATATGCGTGAGCCTCTGTGCCTGGCCCCATTTCTTCTTATAATTCTGGACTTAAAAATATGTGTATACATAGTACTTTTTAAGAGCACAAAAAGAATTTCTACATGTTCTTCTCTGCCTTACGTAAGTCTTATAGTTCACTAAATGTTAGATTGACTAATTTCATCTACCCAAGGTATATCAATGAAATCCTTAAGAAGGATTTATACATAAGTTTGTTTTCTGAATACTTAGTTTAATTATAGGATATAACAATCTAGAAGACTGGAACCCAAAGTCCAAGCTGACAAGTTAGTTTTACAAATCCAGTTTTTTCTTTTTCTTTCTTTTTGAGACAGGGTCTCTCTCTGTTGCTCAGGCTGGAGTGCAGTGGCGTGATCTCGGCTCACTGCTACCTCCAACTCCTGTGCTCAAGCAATCCTCCTGCCTCAGCCTCTCAAGTAGCCGGGACTACAGGTATATACCACCACACCTGGCTAATTTTTGTATTTTTGTATTTTTTTTTGTAGAGACAGGGTTTCGCCATGTTGCCCAGGCTGGTCTTGAACTTCTGGACTTAAGCCATTTGACTGCCTCAGCCTTCCAAAGTGCTGAGATTACAGGTGTGAGCTACCATGCCTGGCCACAAATACATTTTCATAGTTATTAGACGTACCTCTCACAAGGCACTGCTGAGTTCTAAATGTAGTAATGAAGAATAGCAGCACTTGAAATTAAAACTTCCAAATGTTAATGCTCTCAAATTTCCTGCATGGATTTCCCAACTGAAGAGGGTACTAGAGACCAATCATGGCTATAAAATGCTGCAATATAGGAGGGATCAGGGGAACTGGCATAAACACAGTGATGGCAAGAGTGCTCAGGGCCCCGTGGCTAATCAGAGAGTCCCTGCAACCTGGATTTGCAGAGGTACAGGTCTTTGCATTTTAGGTCATCATTATTACTTCCTCTGAAAAGCAGTATGGCTTCCTATGACAGTATAATTAAGCAAAGTTGTCTATAAAACTTGGTAAGACAGACCAAAGAATTCAACTTGGCAGGGTACTTAGATTTTCACAACGGGAATTCAATGCCATGTCTAGTCTCTCCCAACAAATGGCTCATTCATGGATTAAAATATTCTTCATAGCTAAGGCCATCTGCTGAGAAACTTACCTCCATGAGCTGCTCATCCAGTTTTACTTGTTTCTTTTTCAGGCCTTCATTTTCCAAATGAATTGTTTCCAATTCTTGTTCAAGGGAATTCATCTGACTGACCTGTTTAAAAAAACAAAATATTCCCTTTAAACAAAAACAAAAACACTTGAGTTGCTCTATTTTGACAAATCTGTGGTTGTCAGAAATCTCAACTCTTGGAAGAAATCCAAGTTAATTCAGTGACAGAAAACAAATAATACAATTCAGTGTACTGCTTACATTTAAGTGATCTAGTTTTAATCACCTGTCCTCACAGAGAATAGATTCCTTAAGGCAGCTGGCTTTTAAACTTGGATGCCACCCACTGTAAGAAATACATTTTATCTTACAACACACATATGTACAGTACATAGGTACATATCACTGAAATATCCTTACCATGGACCATGTACTCTGATATTTTGTATATTTTATTAATAAAAAATGCTGGTTTCCATTAAGTTGATTTCATAATCCTCTACTATGGATCTGCAGTGGGAAAAATACTGTCTTAAGGCAAAGTTAAAGGCTTAAAATTGAGAGTACATAAAACCCGATTTATATAACTTTTCAATTTTAAAGATTTCATGAGTGCTTTTTATTTTTATTTTTTTTTGAGATGGAGTTCACTCTGTTACCCAGGCTGGAGTGCAGTGGCACAATCTCAGCTCACTGCAACCTTTGCTTCCCGGGTTCAAGCGATTCTCCTGCCTCAGCCTCCCGAGTAGCTGGGACTGCAAGTGTGCACCACTGTGCGCAGCTAATTTTTGTGTTTTTTTTAAGAGGTGGGGTTTCACCATGTTGGTGAGGCTGGTCTCGAACTCCTGACCTCATGATCCGCCCACCTTGGCCTCCCAAAGTGCTGGGATAACAGGCATGAGCCACTGCATCCAGCCTCACTTTTATAACTCTTACTACAGGAAGAACCTAGTGAGCTACGGGACACTGAGTCAGAATATTGCTCAGTAAAAAACATACAACACTATCTTAGAAAGCTGATTTTGCTTCTATCAAAAAGAGCTGAAAAGAACAGCAAGAACTGTGAAGCAGAAGTGTAGTCTTGCAGGTCCGTTTTAAAATTCAATATAAATTAAAAGCCTATCACAGACTTTTTTCTCCGTAATGAGCAGCTAAATGAAACCCATTTTCTTTCTACAAAGTTTCCTTGAATGTACCTGAAATTAAATGACATTTCGGCTTTAGAGCACAACCAGGCCTTCTTACTGCAAATGGTCATAACTTTCACAAAAAACAAAAATTTTATGAATATTTTATAATGAAGTATTTTTCTCAGATTTCTAAACAAACCACATTTTTTTAATAAAGAGGTAATAGTGAAAACTGAGTTTCAGTTTAGAAAAACAACTCTGAGAAGTCTGGTCTAGAACTCTAACTTCATGGGACAAATTACAGAAAGCAAACTGAGTGGCACTACAGAGGTGTGACCATGGGGTAGTCAGCCTCCAAGAGCCCCAAAGAGCCCCACCTCCAGGTATTCACACCCTTATACAGTCCCCTCCCACACTATACTAGGGTTAGTCTGCGTGACAAATACAATGCAGCAGAAATGTTGGTATGTCACTTGCAGGCTTAGATCATACAAGGGACCACAGCTTCTGTCTTGGTCTTTTGGTCTCAGTGTCTGTTTCATCACTTCTTCTGGGGGAAGCCAGATGCTATGCCCTAAGAAAAGGCCCAGGTAGTGAAAAGCTGAGGTCTCAGGCAAGCAGCCAGCAAAGAACAGGAGCCTCTTGCTAACAGTTGCATGAATGAGCTTGGAAAGTAGATCCTCTAGCCCCAGTGAAGCCTTCAGGCAACTGCAGGCCTGGCCAACATCTAGACTGCATCCTCATGAGAGGCTTGAGTTGGACCACCCAGCTAAGCTGCTTCTGAATTCCTAACTTGTAGGTAAAGACAACAAACGTTGTTTTAATTTGTTACATAACAATAAGATGTACAGCCCATATTAAGATGTTTCTAATATTCGGGTGATAAATATTTTGCCAACTTATAAAGCTTCTAATACTAATAAAGATGATTAACTGCCTTCTTTAAGAAAAGTTAAATTGTTTTTCTTTTCTTTTTTTTTTTTTTTTTTTTTTTTTGAGACAGTCTCGCTCTGTCACCCAGGCTGGAGTGCACTGGTACAATCTCGGCTCACTGCAACCTCTGCCTCCCTGGTTCCAGCAATTCTTCTGCCTCAGCCTCCCGAGTAGCTAGGACTACAGGACTACAGGCCTGGTGAATTTTTGTATTTTTTAGTAGAGATGGGTTTTACCATGTTGGCCAGGCTGGTCTCAAACTTCTGACCTCGTGATCTGCCCACATCGGCCTCCCAAAGTGCTGAGATTACAGGTGTGAGCCACTGTACCCAGCCAAATTGTTGTTTTTTTCAACCATTATTCAATCAAAAAGAACTATGATGCTATTTTGACAAGAGAACATCAGCATAAAGGGATATATGCCAAAATATGCCATCATAATCATTTCCTTAGAAGTACACCTGAGAAGAAACACACTTAGGAACATATTACAGTGAGAACACAGACGCACGCCATGTATTCTCAAAAACTCACCTTCCTGTTAGTAGGAGATCGTTCTTTCTGAAACTGATCACACTCTCTCTTTAAGCTCAATTTTTCTTGTTCTGTGGGTTTCATGGTACCTGATGGGTTTAGATGTTTTTGGTGCTTGGGAAGATTGGATTCCAGTTGACGGACCTAACAAGAACAAATGTAAGAGGAAGAAATGCTAAACAATCACCCAGCCAGCAAAAACAACAAACATAGGGAAAGTTTTAATTCAGTACGTGAGTCCTGTTATAACTTTCTTTTTCAGTCAAGCCTGTAAATACTCGAAGCTAGCTTTTCTGGATTTCAAAAGACCCTTTCTAGGTAAGTCTGCTTAGGTCTACAAACCCAACACTGTAGGAACAAGACAGGGAAGAGGAGACTTCTGGGTCTACTAACTCTCCAGGAGTCAACAGTGTATGTGATGTGGCTGCCAGGAAAGCAGGCACAGCAGTCCCAGGCCCTTTTTTTCTGACATGAACACTACTTTTAGGAGAGAATGGGCTGACAGTCCCATCTGCTCTTATTGGACTGTTCACATCTAAAACAGTTCTATGAGGACATGAACCATGTCCGTCCTGCTCACCACTGCAGCGTCAGTGATAGCAGTTTCTGGCATGGAGTAGATGTTCTAAATAAATTATCTGCGACTCTTCAGAGTTCCTCCTCAAAAGAGGTGTTAAGCATAGGTTAAATATCATTGGGAGACTATGCACCAGAGGTAAGGAATTCCAGCACCAAGTTGGTGGTTGGAAAAGACCTTTAAAGATGATTCTAACCTTGAAATGCTGTCTTTTAAAGGAGGCACCTTTTTCTCTCGTGAGGAGTTATTTAGACCTGCAAGATCTGAGTCTGGTTTTACCATTTTTGTACACTAGTCTTAGTGGCTGGCCAATGTGAAGAATACACGGTTCACATAATTTCCATGAGTCTACATTTTCGATATGAAGATTAAAGTCAAATATATTTTAATATAAAACTGCTGTAATATTTTCTAAACATCAGGATAAAATTATGTGAGTAAATGATAAATTACACATTCTTAAAATAAGTCTGCTATAGCAAGATACTCAAATCCGTACCTTAGAACCATTCCAATCATATCCAACATTCATTTTCATATCAAACTAGTCATTTTCACACATATGCCATGATGTGCAGCTTCTCAAGTTACCTTCTCCCGGGAGTGCGTAAGCTCTGCTTTGGTGTTCTGTACCACGGTCTGGAGCCTCTCATTCTCTTGCCAAAGCAGCTGCTGTTCCTCATTCATCAGATGATCCAACTTGTCCCAGGACAGCCTTTTCTGCTGGTTATGGAGCCCTGATGGATGAGTAGCTGTTTCTGGGGCCCAGCTCTTAAGAGAATTGTAGAGTGTAAGCCTTAAAAACAAGCTATTGGGTAATTTCTGTTTTGAGACAGGTGTCATATTTACCCAATGACAGTGACTCCTAGTAAGTACCTTTCAATTGTCCCCTCAGTCTTCTAATGAAAGTATGTGTATGTATATATAAATATGAATAAAACAATATTCTTGAAGTTTGATTTTAAAAAAAAGGTTTAGAGAGTCTCTATTTAAAATGGTCTTTGTCAAAACAGCCATGCCATTTCCAATAGTGAATATGACTGAAGGGCAAGGTCCAGTTCCATAAAGGACTCAAGTGTATCGAGATTGGTGGCTTAAAAGTTGCTTCATTCTGGGCGAGCGCGGTGGCTCACGCCTGTAATCCCAGCACTTTGGGAGGCTGAGGTGGGCAGATCACAAGGTCAGGAGATCGAGACCATCCTGGCTAATAGCGTGAAACCCCATCTCTACTAAAAATACAAAAAAATTAGCCGAGCATGGTGGCGGGCACCTATTGTCCCAGCTACTCGGGAGGCTGAGGCAGCAGAATGGCGTGAACCCGGGAGGCGGAGGTTGCAGTGAGCCGAGATCGCGCCACTGCACTTCACCCTGGGCAACAGAGTGAGACTCTGTCTCAAAAAATAAAAATAAAAATAAAAGTTGCTTCATTCTTATGAAGTTATCTTTGAGCCCAGAAGATATTCATTTGATTCACAGAGGACATAAAGAGAAAGCTGAGATGCACTGCTAACTCGAAAGCTTTCACAAGCTAAACTCTACTTTCATTTTCACATATGCAATCATATCCTTTTTTTAGAATTCAAAGCACATATTGTCCATGTAATTAACATCTGAATTCAGAAATGTGCTTTCAGCTACCACAGTGATTTTTTGGATCTTGAAAATGATTTAAAAAATAAAAAAGATAACACAAATAGATAAGCCTCTTGCCTTTTAAACCAAACATGAAAAAAAAAAGGGTACAATCTCATTTTGAGAAAGTCAACCCAGAAGTAATTTCAAAAATGGAAACTTTTTTGAGACAGAGTCTCACTCTGTCACCCAGGCTGGAGTGTAGTGGCGCAATCTCAGCTCACTGCAACCTCCACCTGCCGGGCTCAAGCAATTCTTATGCCTCAGCCTTCCCAGCAGCTGGGATTGGGGGGGCGTGTACTACCACACCTGGCTAATTTTTTTTTTTTTTTGAGACAAAGTCTAGCTCTGTTGCTTAGGCTTGAGTGCACTGGCACGATCTTGGCTCACTGTAACCTCTGCCTTCCAGGTTCAAGCGGTTCTCCTGCCTTAGCCTCCCAAGTAGCTGGGATTACAGGCACCTGCCACCATGCCCAGCTAATTTTTGTATTTTTAGTAGAGATGGGGTTTCACCGTGTTGGGCAGGCTGGTCTTGAACTCCTGACCTTGTGATCCGTCCGCCTAGGCCTCCCAAAGTGCTGGGATTACAAGCATGAGCCACCACGCCTGGCCATTTTTGTATTTGTAGCAGAGACAGGATTTTGCCATGTTGGTCAGGCTGGTCTTGAACTCCTGGCCTCAAGTGGTCTGCCTGCCTCGGCCTCCCAAAGTGCTGGAATTACAGGCATGAGCCACCACGCCCAGCCCAAAACAACTATCTTAATTTTTTACAAAAATTTCACCAAGAGAATTAGTGTCTACTTTTTTTGTAGGACAAAATCTTGACATCTACCCCAAAACTGATATCTATAACATTGTTCTTAATTTATTTACACACAGATTAGGCAGCATTGTGACTTACTAAAATGAGACACTTTCTACCACACCACCATAATGTGTCAGCCAGCTAACGCTTTAATCAGTTCTTCCTGGACTTTCTCGTGCCACAGCAACCTATCTGTAGCAATGAATTATCTCCTGAAATAATTCTATTGTATCTCCTGAAATAATTCTAATACTATTGTTTTATGCCTTTTTAGCAGAAGTTGTACTTTTTTGCAAGTCTGCGTATATGTTCCAGATTGATTTCTTTCAATGTTTTTCTTCACTTGATTTTTTTTAAGGTCACACAAATACTTTTATCTACCATTTAACAAAATGTTTTAGTTTTGTTACTACAAAACTCAATTCAGTCATGGTCTTCTGACTTGCTCAATACCAAAAAAGACCTGTTTTATATCATTATGGTTTCATCTATATGAAGTTTAGAAAAAAGCATCCCTAAACTACAGTGGCAGAGGGTACAAAAGTGGTTCCCTTGGGGTTACCAACTAGAGGGAACGAGAGAGAGCCTGTTGGGTGCTGGAAATGTTCTGCCTTTTTATCTAAGTGATGGTTATACAAACACATACAGATACATAAAATATGCATATTTATATATACATGCATATACATATAATAACCAAGTTGTAGACTTAAGATGTGTATGCTTTACTGTAAATAACTTATACCTAAATAAAAAAAGAACAAATCACCTTGCCACCAGCATTCTGAAGTTGCTTATGCAAAGACATCAGTTCTTGGTTTAAAGCCTCCTTTTCCTGCTGAGTCACTCGCAGGTCAGATTTCATCTGGGACATTTGCAGGTTTACATTCTGCAGGGTGTCTTCTAAATTCTGAACCTGTATCATGAGAATGATCTTTTACCACTACACAAACTTGTGGTTTCACCTCTAGCATGTTCAGGAATGAATAAGGACAAAAGAACTTTCAGGTCCCTTTGTTTCTCTTTACTAAATCAGTAGCTCAGGGGAAACCCAGGATAGTATGTATATTTACAGGATGTTAAATTTAGGACAATGATGAACTATGTCTGGAGCAAGGTATTGCTGATAGTCATCTGGTAGATTACTAAATGGTATCTTACAGAACCAATGGGTACCAACTGGTATCACAAAAGATGGTTTCACTGAATTTTGTAGAAATTATGTTTTAGCCTGAGATGTTGGACTGTAAGGGGCCCTCTTAGTTGAAAATAAAAATGTATACTTGCAGACTCCTATTCTAGGCTAGGCATGGTGGCTCACACCTGGAATGCCAGCACTTTGGGAGGCCAAGGAAGGAGGATCACTTGAGCCCAGGAGTTTGAAACTAGTCTAGGCAAGATGGCAAGATCCCCATCTCTACAAAAATAAAAAGCCGAGTGTGGTGGCGTGCGCCTGTAGTCCCAGCTACCTGGAAGGCTGAGGTGGGAGAATCCTTTGAGCCCAGGAGTTTGAGGTGGCAGTGAGCGGTGATCCGGCCTGGGATACAAAGGGAGACCTCATCTCTTTTTTTTTTTTTTTTTTTGGAGACAAAGTCTTGCTCTGTTGACCAGGCTGGATGGAGTGCAGTGGT
>NW_012106475.1:5979540-5997803 GCF_000951045.1 Mandrillus leucophaeus | reverse complement strand
ATGATCCTCCCGCCTCAGCCTCCCAAAGTGCTGGGATGACAGGCATGAGCCACTGCGCCCGGCTGAGACATCACCTCTTAAAGAAGAATCCTATTTTACGCTAATATCGCATATAAATTCCAATTTGAGAAATTTAAATTCATAAAAGGAATGTTGATACAGATCTTTAAAATAGGGTATACACTGCCTTAGAAGTCCTATTTATAAATTAGGAACAAGCAGTCACTTTTACGCACTATTCTGAAGCCTTCATAATTAATAAACTTTGAGGGAAATATTATTTAAATTATTATGCCACAATATATTTGAAATATTTAAATCATTTTGTCACACTACATTTACTTTTTTTTTTTTTTGAGATGGAGTCTCGCTCTGTTGTCTAGGCTGAAGTGTACTAGTGTGATCTCAGCTCACTGCAGCCTCCGCCTCCTAGGTTCAAACAATTCTCCTGCCTCAGCCTTCAGAGTAGCTGGGACTACAGGCACGCGACACCACAACTGGCTTTTTAAAAAAATTTTTAGTAGAGATGAGGTTTCACCATGTTGGTCAGGCTAGTCTCAAACTCCTGACCTCAAGTGATCTCCCCACCTCGGCCTCCCAAAGTGCTGGGATAACAGGTGTGAGCCACCACGCCCAGCCTTGCCACACTATAAACACACATCAAACATTGGTCAAATTGAATCATTTGGAACCCTCTTACGCTACTTGCACCTGGAGCATTCTTTTTCCTGGGATATTTGGTGGAAGATCTAGGAGAATACTAACTGTGAAGATGAAACAAGAATTGTCCACATACCTTTTCCTGAGAAGCCACCAGCTGTGACTTTAAGCTCGCACTCTCATGTTCCCAGGATTTCTGTTCCTGCTTCATCGTCTCAATTCTGTGCTCTAAAAGACTTGATTTTGCCAACTGTTTCAGGAAGGGGAAAAGAGGTAAGAGGGCATTTTTGCAAACATAGCTAGCCTTAATTTATATGCCTGCACTTACACTGTCAAGAATAAGCACCATCTATTTATGTTGGGGAGCAGGGCAAGGTCAAAGGAAATGGTCTTCCTGGCTCCAAATCAAGACAAACCAAAGACTGTTTTACACGTCTAATTTTGAGGAATTGCTTCTTTTTGGAAATTTCCTATTTTTCTTTTCTATTGCTTCATGGTTTGAGGGTGGAAGATGGTAAGCTGGAAAGCTATTAAAAATCTCAAGAGCACACCACAGGAAGAAAACACAGAATATCTATTAAGGTAAGTGGGGGGAAAAGGTGGTGGTTTTGGATTTGCTAAGGAAGATAAAAGAGAAAAAAAGTGTTTGTCTATAAAATTGACCTCAGATTATTAAACACATATTTATATTATAACAAAATAGTATAAAGTAGCACTGTGATATAATGAGACAAATTTTATATTATCGAGTTTAATAATATAATTAGTAAACAACTAATTTAGACTCCATCAGTCTTGGCTGCAGGAAGTCTAGGGTCACAGAATGCCAAAGAAATGTTGCTCCAGGACACTCTGGAACAACAGACTACCACAGAAGGCCCCTGTGCCACTGTTCACAGAGAAAGGTTCATTATGGTGTGTATTGTATACGATGATGGCAAAGTCTTATTATTTTTACTACCTTATCAATACAGCTATTTAATTCCTCACTCAGAGCTTCCTTTTCTTTCAGCAGTTTTTCATTGTAGCTTAGAACACTAGAGACTTTTTGCTGGAAGTCAGAGAGATCGGGACATCTGTGCAGCTGTAAGAGAGAAACAAATGAGCCATCCCATCATATCTCATGGCTGTAAGTACAAAGGGGTGTTTCTCAATAAGGCATTTTCACAGCTGCTGCTATTTGCCTATCTGTAGATATTTCAGAGGACATAAACTCTAGCAGAGACTATAATAAACTTCAAGGATTCCCTTCTGGCTTCTCTCTGCTCCCCAGCTGACTGTTGAAATGTCTGCTTAGGAAGATTCAACCAGACAGACATTGTTAAATAATGATCCTAGCTCTCCATTTTACCTTCAGGGTAAAATAACATACTGCCATTCTGTCATCAATTTAACACATGTAGCATATTACATTTTCCTCATGCTTTTAACTAGAAAAATGTTTTTCAAAAAATCAGTCAAGACTATAGAATTGGGCTGTGGGGGTGGCTCACACCTGTAATCCCAGCACTTTGGGAAGCCAAGGTGGGGAGGATCACTTGACGTCAAGAGTTTGAGGTCAGCCTGGTGAACATGGTGAAACCTCGTCTTTATTAAAAATACAAAAATTAGCCAGACATGGTGGTGCACGCCTGTAATCCCAGCCACTTGGGAGGCTGAGGCAGGAGAATTGCTTGAACCTGAGAGGCGGAGGCTGCAGTGAGCCAAGATGACTGCACTCCAGGCTGCGCGACAGACTCTGTCTCCAAAACAAAAGCACCCTAGAATTGGCATGGACCACATACAGGGTATGTGGCAAAACCCAAAGGCAAGTTTAAAGATAAAACTGTGTTTTCAGCTTGTTCCCTGTACTCTTCCTTTCAGAAGATGCCTACGCTGACTGGCCAGTAAAATGTTGGTGTGAACACACTGGCTTTTCCTCTCTACTTCATGAAATCAGGACAAACCAAATACTGTTTTTATTCCTTTTCAACATCAATGCTGGTACTAATCTCATTTTGGGCTGGATACTTCTTCGTCAGGAGTTGGGGGTCAGGGGACATTCTGGACATTGTAGGATGTTTCACAGCGTCTCTGGCTTTATTCACAAGATGCCAGTAACCCCCCAGCTTCCAGTTGTGAAAATAAAAAATGTGCCCAGACGCTGATAAATGTTCTGGGGTGGGAGAGCAATCCTCACCCCCTCACCCTGTTGAGAACTCATGCTTTAAAGAGGCTGTTTCTTATACTTAACCCTTTCCCATAGTTCATAGGTTTTTAACTTTCCTCTATTTCACTTGGCTCTTCAATTCTTTATTATTATGATTTTACGACCATCTTTCTACTTCCTGAACCTGAAATTCTTTCACATTTAGCTGTAGGAATAGACCTTCAGGGATGAATCTTGTCTTCAACTGGCGACAAATCCAGCACACCTTACAAATCTGAACAAGTCAGAAGGGTATAGGAAAATGTATTCTGAAATGCCTGGGCACTGGTTTAATAAAGGACCTTCTACTTTATCCACTGCCTTGCCTCCGCACCCTCCAGACACCCATAAAGCTTGATACCACTTTGGATGTCTGTAGACTGGCATGTGACTTCTGCTAATGCTATTTGTGTTTCCTTTCAGTGCAACAAATAACACACATAGATGTGCTTTGTGAACTCTGAATCACAGTAGCATACACAGTGACACATGCCTTCTAGGTCCACGTTGTATAACAGCAATGATAGGCTGATACTACCCTATTCTTGGCATCCAAAAGGATCCAGGTGCCTGATAAAACAGCTTTCTACCAAAAGCAGACCAGGCTATTTCTTCATCTCACTATACCAATGCCTCTGTTTAAAAAAATAAAATAAATAAATAAATGAAAAGATGCTGATGACGTCCTCATCATGTTATTTTTCTCCTAGCTCTGCTCCTTTCCTTCTGTTCTCCAGCTTAGCAAAGCCACAAAGCACACATTTCCCATACTATGAATTTGAAACCAATCATTATCATCTAAAGGCTGAACAACAGATAGGCTTTCAAAAAGTCAAGGAAAAAAGGATGCTCAAGTTAATTAGGATAAAGTTGGTAATAACAGCCTTGGAATACTTCACCCCACAGAAAGGCCCTATGAGTTTTAACTTCTGTTATGTTTATCTGGACAGGCAACTTCTCTAGTCACAGCAGAACATGCATTTTGCATAGCAGTAGTTGACTTGAAAAGGTTCTTATAAAGCATTTATTGAGTACCAGTACTGTACTAGGCATTATGAAAGACACACATACCCTGAGGGTTTATAATGCTATTAAGAAAGCCAGACTCATAGGAGTCAATCAGATCCACATAAACATAACACCAGATGGTATAGACTCAATGTTTCCACATTCAGGAAAGGACAACTTTGTGCTTACAGGCTGAAGAGACAGATGTAAGACAGAAAATTTTATATGAGTGCCATCATCTGATGCTGAAGTAAACAAATGGAACAACTAAATTTTCCTACTATAAATCAGTATTGTTCCAATTGAAAGACTCCTGTAAATACTGAAAATTAGGACAATGTTTAGGACACAATTTTTTTTCCAACAATGCATTTCTCCATGGGAGGACATAATTTTTAAGTTGAGATCTCTTTCACATTTTCATATTTAAAAATAAGCCTTTTTTATTTATTTATTTTTTTTGAGACAGAGTGTTCTGTCGCCCAGGCTGGAGTGCAGGGACACAGCAGCGCAATCTCAGCTCACTGGAGGCTTGACTTCCTGACTTCAGGTGATCCTCCCATCTCAGCCTCCTGAGTAGCTGGGACTACAGGTACACACCACTACACCCAGCTAATTTTTTGTAGAGATGATATGGTTTTGTCCTGTTGCCCAGGCTGGTCTCAAATTCCTGGCCTCAAGTGATCTGCCCACTTTGGCCTCCCAAAGTATTGGGGTGACAGGCATGAGCCACTGCGCCTGGTCTAAAGTTAAGCCTTTGAAACTTTGAAATAGGCTTCTGAAGGCCAAATTCATAAGTGAGACTGCATGCCATCATGCTCTAGAACTGATGCCTCAGTTGCTACAGAAAAAGGCAGAAGGACCGGCTTCATCAGTGTCTCACAAACCAGTGTGAACAGAATTAGAAAAGTTATAAGCAAGATAGTCCCCCTCCTTTTAGACAAACATATGTTACTTTATAACCTGACTGAGTGAAAGAACAATTTCTTAAACTGAAGTGGTTGGGATTCATTCATGATAATAGAATTTTAGAGTGGGCCGGATGCAGTGGCTTACACCTGTAATCCCAGCACTTTAGGGGCTGACGTGGACGGATTGCTTGAGCCCAGGAGTTCGAGACCAGTCTGGCCAACATGGCAAAACCCCACCTCTACTAAAAACACAGAAATTATCTGGGGGTGGTGGTGGGCACCTGTAATCCCAGCTGCTCGGGAGGCTGAGGCACGAGAATTGCTTGAGCCCGGGAGCCAGAGGTTGCAGTGAGCTGAGATTGCACCACTGCACTCCACCCTAGGCAACAGAGGGAAGAAGGAAACTGTCTTAAAAAAAAGGGGGGGGATTTTAGAGTGTACAACATATATAAGTTAGATGCATGGATAATTAGCAATAGCCTTTACAAATCTGATTTTGCCCTTTAGGTCCTCAACTTTGCCAAGCAGCAAGTCCTCAGCTACCAGGCTAGTTGATAGGACTCGGTACAAAAGACAACTGGTGGCTAGAAATACCAGCCCACCAGGAGCCCACCAGGTACATATTGTTCTGTGAACCCCCCTAAGCTGCACACAGCCTTACCTGTTTCATTTTCTCCAGTTCATCTTTGAGAAGGAGGTTTTCCTGTTCCACAATGTGGGTCTGTATTTTAATTTCAGAGAGTTCTGCCTCTAGAGAAGACACTAAAGTGGAGGACTAAGAGAAAAATAAAAAAGTCAAATAACATACATATTTAGACTGGGGAAACTTACTAAGTTCATTAAAGGCCATAGGAAGGAAATAATAATATGAACTCAATGACACTGTTTTATGACCATTTTTTATCCTTATACGTAAAAGACTTTCCACTTAAACGGCATGGAAAATTCAACACCACTTCATGCTAAAAACTCTCAATAAACTAGGTACTGATGGAACGTATCTCCAAATAATAAGAGCTATTTATGACAAACCCACAGCCAATATCATACTGAATGGGTAAAAGCTGGAAGCATTCCCTTTGAAAACTGGCATAAGACAAGGATGTCCTCTCTCACCACTCCTATTCAACATAGTGTTGGAAGTTCTGGCCAGGAATTTCTTTCTCAGTCAGGCAAGAGAAAGAAATGAAGGGTATTCAAATAGGAAGAGAGGAAGTCAAATTGTCTGTTTGCAGATGACATGATTGTATATTTAGAAAACCCCATTGTCTCAGCCCAAATCTCCTTAAGCTGATAAGCAACTTCAGCAAAGTCTCAGGATACAAAATCAATGTGCAAAAATCACAAGCATTCCTATATGCCAATAATAGTCAAATCATGAGTGAACTTCCATTCACAATTGCTACCAAGAGAATAAAAATACCTAGGAATCCAACTTACAAGGGACATGAAGGTCCTCTTCAATGAGAACTACAAACCACTGCTCAAGGAAATAAAAGAGGACACAAACAAATGGAAAAACATTCCATGCTCATGGATAGGAAGAAACAATATCATGAAAATGGTCATACTGCCCAAAGTAATTTACAGATTCAATGCTGTTTCCATCAAGCTACCATTGACTTTCTTCACAGAATTAGAAAAAACTACTTTAAATTTCATATGGAACCAAAAAGCCCATATAGCCACAACAATCCTAAGCAAAAAGAACAAAGCTGGGGGCATCACGCTACCTGACTTCAAACTCTACTACAAGGCTACAGTAACCAAAACAGCATGGTATTGGTACCAAAACAAATATATAGACCAATGGAACAGAATAGAGACCTCAGAAATAACGCCACACATCTACCACCATCTGATCTTTGACAAACCTGACAAAAGCAATGGGGAAAGGATTCCCTATTTAATAAATGGTGTTGGGAAAACTGGTTAGCCATATGCAGAAAACTGAAACTGGAACGCTTCTTTATACCTTATACAAAAATCAACTCAAGATGGATTAAAGACTTAAACAAAAGACCTAAAACCCTAACAACCCTAGAAGAAAACCTAGGCAATACCATTCAGGACATAGGTATGGACAAAGACTTCATGATTTCTAAGGTAAGTTTTGCATGTTTCTACACTGTAAAATTACTGTCTTTTTCTTGGAGGAGATACTTTGAGGCTATACAAATCCTGTTTCTCCTCAAACTTCTGCTTATTAATTCTAGCATCTATCAATGCATGTTGTCTACAACTATTATTACTGGGGTGTTTGCCTAATGATGGTTTTCTATTTTCTTCATTTATTGGAATTAGAGCTGTTGTCTTCCCTCCCCGCTTAATTTTTTTATATCGATATGGACTCATATTTATTTATTCAGTTTTTTTGGTGGCTAGACAAGGTCTCACTCTGCTGCCCAGGCTGAAGTGCAGTGGTGCAGTCTTGGCTCACTGCAGCCTCAACCTCCCGGGCTCAAGCAATTCTCCCGCCTCAGCCTCCTGAATAGCTGGGACTATAGGGGCATGCCACCATGTCCCGCTAATTTTTTTTTTTATTCTTTGTAGAGATGGGGTTTCACCATGTTGGCCAGGCTGGCTGCAAACTCCTGGGCTCAAGTGATCCACCTGCCTTGACCTCACAAAGTGCTGGGACTACAGGCATGCTATACCCTGGCTGGTATTTATTGTAGTCTATGTTTATTTCATAATTATTTTATTCTATACTATCATTTATTTTGGTGATCAAATTGTTCCAGCTTTGGCCATTAGGAGCCCCTTCAGCTAGGGGCCTGTGCCCTTTTGACATGTCCTGTCTTTTTTTCAAAGAAACACCTTTTTCCTTCTGGCCCCACGAGATGTTCCAGGCTTATCCTGTATTTTCTCTGCCCCAGCCCTAGAATCATTTTTCCAAGGAACCCTGGTTCCTTTTATAAGAGAATGGTGCTTACTTAGTAACCAAGATCTGGGCAATCCATGCATATATACACATCTATGTTTCTGTGTCTATCTAGCTTTTTATATATGTTAGAAACCATGAATTTATACAAATAGATCTCAATCTAACATCAGAGGGCTCATCTTAGCATTCCCCATTGCCCCCCTTGCAACTTCTTCTCCAACAGTGAGAAATCTAGTTCTTATTGCTCACAACCTATTTACTTATTTGTTCAATTCTAGTAATACATATAGTTTCAGAATTACTAACCCATACCTCTCATGAGAATCCTGTTTACTGACTAGATTATCATAGCATGTAGGTACAGTTCATCTTGTCTTTAGCCCGGATAGTATCCAGTCAAGATATTAATTTCTGAATTACTTAAGATGATTGTTTTCTTCCCCAGTGTGGTTATATTATCCATTTATAATACAGTTAGGCTCATCTGTTCATGTATGTGCTCCCTTTGGGTTTCTTCCTCCACCACTACCATATTGATTAGTTTTACTTGTGTACTTATTTTGGGGGTAAGTGAAGAGTATGTGAAACATCACTGTGGTTCTAAGTCAGAGCTATATGAAAAGATAAACTCAGAGAAGTGTCACTGGCCTTTCTTGTCCCTTCTAGCGCATTCTCATTCCTCTGTTCCATCCCTTTCCCATCCGTCCTTTTTAGTTTCTGGTTTATCATTCTTATGTTTCTTTTGCACAAATGAGCAGACATGTATTTTTAATATCCCTTTCTAATACACACAAAGGCATTCTATAGATAACTTTTTTGCACTTTTTTTTCACTTAACAGTATGTCTTGGAAATCATTTCATATAAATAGGGATTTCTTTTCTTCCTTTAACAGCTGCACAGTTTTACTTCATGGTATGGACATACCCCCCACATTTATTCACCTCTTCTCCTACATATCAGCATCTATGTTGTTTCCACAATTTTGCAATTGGAAACAGTGCTGCGGTGAGTAACCCTCTGCGTACGAGTTTTCATATTGTTGGGGTAGATTCCTAGAAGTGAGATTTCCAGGGCAAAAGCTAGGTACATATGTAATTTTGTTAGGTATTGTCAAATTCACCTACAAAAAGGCAGATCAGTTTGCATTCTCCCAGCAAAGTATGAAAGAGTCTGTTTCCCCACAGCCTTGCCCACAGAGCATGCTGTCATATTTTAAAACTGATGCCGGTCTTACAGGTGAGAAATTATACAACAGTGTTGTTTTAATTTGCGTTTCTCTACTTATGAGTGATTCTGAACATTTTTCCATAGATTTGAGGGCCATTTTAATCATTTTATTTTATTATTTAGAGATAGGGTCTCACCCAGGCTAGAGTGTAGTGGTGCAGCCTCAAGCTCCTGGGCTCAAGGGATCCTCCGGCCTCAGCTTCCTGAGTAGCTAGGACCACAGGTGTGCGCCACTGCACCTAGCCAATTTTTAAACTTTTTTTAGAGATGGAGTCTTGCTATGTTGTCAAGGCTGGTATTGAACTCCTAGGCTCAAGCTATTCTCCTGCCTTGGCCTCCCAAAGTGCTGGGATGACAGGTGTGAGCCACCACGCCTGGCCCATTTTTATCTTCTGTGTGTGATTTATTTGTTCGTATGTTTCTCCCATTTTGCTATCAAATTTTTGGTCCCATGTCCCTCTATTTTTAAGAGTTCTTTACTAATAGGGATATTAGGCCTTTTTACTGTGGTATATGTTGTGAATATTTTCTCCTAGTTTGTCTGTTGTCTTCTAACTTTGTTTATGGTATTTTATTGCCATGTAAATATTTTTTAACATATAAGCAATTTTTTCTTTTATTGCCTCTGGTTTTTGAGTTACAGTTAAATAGCCTTTCTTTACACCAGGGTTAAAGACAAATTCACCTATATTTTCTTCAAGTATTTGTATAGTTTTATTTTTTTATATTTAGTCTCCCAATCCAATTAAGTTTATCCTTGTGCATGGAATGAAATACAGGTCTAATTTTATCTGCTTCCAAATGTCTACTCAGTTGTTCGGGCACCATTAATGAAAAAGTCCATCTTTACCCCAGTGGGTTGAGAAGCGGCCTTGGCTATATACTATGTTTCCATTTGTATTTGGGTCTAATTCTAGCCTTTCTATTCCACTTATCTACTTGTCTGTTCATGTGCCAGGACCATACTGTTTTAATTACTAAGGCTTTATGTTTAAGGAAGTTTAATACAAACATTTCTTCTATTTCTTGGGATTTCCTCAAAAAAAAAAAAAAAAAGCTGCCGGATGGCTGCAGACCATACCTGCACTTTACAACGTTCCAGTTCTTCTTTCAGATTAAACTTCTCTTGTTCCTGTTCCTCCAATGCACTGTTTCCTGGCTCTTTTTCCTTCTGGCATAGCATTTCTGTTAGACGTTGATTAAGTTCTTGCAGTTTTTCCTGGTTTTGAGAGTTCTTTTGGCTAAGTTCTGTATTTTCCAAATCCAACTGTTGGTTTTTGATTTCTAATTCTGAAATCTAATTAAAATTAAAATAAGTTTTTAAAACTTGTTACCCTACTTGTGCTAAAAAAAAAAAAACAGATCTAGAGACATAATTGTCTTTTCCCTCTCTATGTAAAGTTTAAAATATATATATATATTTCAAAACAGAAATAATACACACTCATTATTACAAATTCAATCCATTCAGAAGTGTATGAAGAAGTGAGACACTCAGTCTAACCCCACTCTACAGGGGAGCCCACTGTCCACAGCTGGATACGTGTCCCTCCAGATCATTTTCTATGCATATACAGAACCCATACACACATACAGATTCTTTTCTTCTCTTTAGCAAAAATTTGGAAATTTTATGTTTGGACAGCTTGCTTTTTCTACTTATAATATCTTAAAGACTCTTTCCAGGCCAGGCACGGTGGCTCACGCCTGTAATCCCAGCACTTTGGGACGCCGAGGCAGGCGGATCACCTGAGGTCAGGAGTTTAAGACCAGCCTGGACAATATGATGAAACCCCATCTCTACAAAAATACAAAAATTAGCCGGGCGTGGTGGCATGTGCCTATAATCCCAGCTACTCAGGAGGCTGAGACAAGAGAATCGCTTGAACCCAGGGGGCAGAAGTTGCAGTGGGCTGAGATCGCGCCATTGCACTCCAGCCTGGGCAACAAGAGCGAAACTCCGTCTCAAAAAAAAAAAGACTCTTTCCAAGTCAGTGTGTTCAGCAGCCACCACATACTCTACTTTTGATTGGCTATAGGATATTCCATGTAGTAAGATATTCCATAATGCATTTATCTGTTCCCACATTGATAAAGTTTTTAAAATCATTATTTCTTTTAAATGGATCTTTTAGAAAATCCATTTATACATGGTAGCATTTTGTATTTAGAATTATTTTTTAGAAGTAGGATTGCTAGGTTAGAAGATCTGTATACATACATATATTCATTACTGTTTCAACAGACACCTCCAATATGTCTTTCTCACAGTGCTACCACCTTATAATCCTAACAACAATGCATGGGCACAGTCATTTCCTCACATCCTTTTAAATGCTAGATTACTTTTTGCTAATTCAATAGGTTAAAAAAGAAACACACTGAATTTGCACTTCTCTAATCACTAATAAGGCTAACCATCTTTTGTATTCTTTTTTTTTCTGTGACTTGACCATTCACATAGACTGCCTATATTTCAACTGGATTTTCCCATTTATTTGTAAGAGTCCAAAATACATTTTGGATGTTAACACCTTGTCTATTTCAAGTGCTGAAAATACTCTTTCCCAATATGTCCTTGTCTTTTGACTGCTTCAGACAGATTCTTAAACGGCCTTCCCTTTTTATAACTGCATGTTGTAAGATTACACAAATTGAGCACTGAATGGCACCAGCTATCTAAATAAATTGTAATTCTGTGAAATGATATGCTGATTAGCTGGCATTCTGTATATGTGAAATTCTGTCCTTAACTTTCTGCTTTCAATCACGGTGAAGAAAAAGGAAGGGCTAACATTAACTGAAACTGCACAAAGGCTAGAGCTAATATTTCGTAGGTATGGTTTTAGAGGTATCACCTCCCCAACTCTGCTGATTATAAAGCTTTATTAAGCACTTAGGGCCTAGAATAATATATACATTATTTAACATAAAACAGGAAGCTAAGTTTAGAGTTAGTGTGAGGTAAGTTTCCATTTTCAAATTCAGAATTTACAACCTTCCCATCATTAGCTATACGTTATTCATTACCGTGTGCTGTAAATTTATAAATTTCAAAAAAAGGGAAAATTTTGGAGTCAAAAAACATTGAGAAATATTAAGTATTCCTTACCTGTTTCTTTAAATTTTCAACTATCTTCTGAACTGCAGCATTTTCTTGTTTTACAGTTTCCGTCTTTTGCCTAAAGGAATGATGAAAATAAAATTTAACGGTTAGGCTTTAAAAGTTGATGTAAAAGAATTTTAGTCTTTGCAAAAATGTCTTAGGAAAATGTAAGTATATGTCTTACCACATTTCTTCCTGAGATCCATTTAATCTCCCTAATTTCAGGTTAGAAATGCTATCTTCTTCATTTAAAGTAGTAATTTCATTTCTCAAAATAGAATTTTCCTGTTGAAGCTTTTCAGATTCATATCTGAAGCACAGAGATTGAAAAAAATAGTTACAAGGCAGTCATCTGGCATCTTTGGAAAATATTTTCTAGTAACTTCCAAAAGGATGAGTATTCAATGCCAGTTAAAAAGAAAAGTCTAAATTAGTAGTCTCTTAGTGCTTGGAAATCAAGTTATGACATATTGACACATTTCTTTTGGGAAGTAAGAATTTCACTAAAAGATGTTAGAGAAGTGTAACTAAAAAAACCTTAAGCCTGGAGAAATGAATCAAGACTCAATGCTCATTCTGGTTGTTGATTTTTCTCAATGGCAAGCATATTGCTTTGAGCAAATGACTTCATTTATCTCAGTCTCAAGTCCTACCTGTTCTGAATACACATAAGCAACGTTACAAAGCTATATTAGCTTAGTTTTAGGCCCCTGGGTACCTAGGGAAAGAAAATTCTCTATGTAAATCAAAGGGCCATAATGAAATATGTACACTGTTTACTTTGTGATTTTATTCATCTCATTATATTCTGATTTTTAGGACTAAAAATGGTCTGAAGAAGAGGAAAAACTATATTTAGAATTAAATTATTCCAGAGACATTTCAAACATCCTTTAATAGTTTACAAGTTTTTTTTTTTTTTTAAACAAATTTGCTGGAAGACTATGCAATTATATTTTACAATGTCAAGTGGACAGTGGTTCAAATTAGTTCTACCTTTATCTCTGCTTTTCAAGCATATTTATTAGAATCTGGAGGCTCCTCAAATTATATGTTCTAAGATAAATTTCCACTGTTTTGTTTTGTCTCTCTTTTTTTTTTTTTTAAGAGACAGGGTCTTACTCTGTCACCCAGTCTGGAGTGCAATGGCATGATCATGGCTCACTGCAGCTTTGACCTCTCAAGCTCAAGCAACCCAACCCGCCCACCTCAGCCTCCCAAGTAGCTAGGACCACAGGTGTGCACCACCACACCCAGCAAACATTTATTTTATTTTTCTGTGGAGGCAGTCTTGCTATGTTCCCTAGGCTCATCTGGAAACTCCTGGCCTCAAGAAATCCTCTTGCCTTGGCCTCCCAAAGAGTTGAGATTGCAGACGTAAGCCGTGGTGCCTGGCCATTTGCACTGTTTATGGGTTATCAGCATGTGCTTCAAGTGATATGAGTACAAAACTATAAAGACAGAACATTTTTTCTATATTAGCATAAGAAATGAGTTCTTATCTACTAAGTTAATAATACACAAAAAGTCATTCATTTGTATATAATGTGTTTCCTCAAAATGAGGGAAGTAACACTTAGCCAAAAAAAAAAAAAAATCCCTATCCATCCAAATGAAATAAGTGCTAGAAAAAAGTTAAAGAGGTACATTGAGGATGCATGTGGTTAAATAGCAAACACTCGCCATTGTGAACTTTCACACCCCATATGAACATTTGTTTGCTACAGAGGAAGGGAATGCCACCTAAACAAGGTTATTTTATTTGTTAATACGGCACAGAAGCAGAAGGAAGTCTAGAGAGTACTGCTCTCTTCTTGAAGACTAACAGGTTAGTTTCTCTAGACACAGCAAGCAACGGAAGTTAGATCTGGTGAGGCTCTGTGGGATTCGTGACGTCTAGAAGGTACATACATTACCTCAGAAGTTCAACTTTTTGCTGCATCTCACTGCAGGTGATCTGCAAGTCATGCATCATTGCCTTCAGCTCTTCCTCCTTTTCTCCTTGAGAAAGTACATCTTTTTGCTTAACTAAAATAGTGACTCTCTCCTTCAACTTCCTAGTCAGCTCCTGTAGCTTTGTTTTCTCCAGTTCTAACTCTGCTATTGTGGCCTGATGCTGAAAATGTTTGTCTTGAAAGCCTAGGAGAGTAGTGTTTTCCTCCAGTATAACTTGATTCTGTACTCTTGGCCTTTCTTGATGTGTCTGAATTGTTCCATGTAACCAGGCAATTTCATGTGCTTTTACTTTTTCCAAGAGCTGTGTATTCCCCTGCTCAAGGTACTGGTTTTCTTGCTTACATTCTTCTATGACATGATGTACACTCCTAACCCTGGGCACACACTCTTCCAGTGTCTGATTGAGCTGGAGTATATTTCCGTCAGGTTCGACTTCCAGGTTCTCTAAACTGGCTTCCCATAAGCAGCAGTCACACCGCTGGACCATGCTTTCCTGCAGCTTCTCAATCTTTCCTTGAAGTCTCAAAACCAGAACATTCAGCTCCTCATTTTCTATTTTGACCTCATCGTAACTCTTTTCCAGGCTAAGGAATGTTTCAGTGACCTCCTCCATTTTCTTCAGCTCATCCTGCAACCTGAAAACCTCTGTAGTGAGTTCTTTGTTATTTTCTAGTGCCTCATCATAGCATGTCTCCATCATTCTCAGTTCTTCCTGAAGGCAGTCATTTTCTTGGCTCACATCTTCATACAACAGCTTATATTTGGGAGAAGCCTCAGGGATTCTCTCAAGCATCTTTAGCTTCTTTTTTAGCACAGAAACATCAAAAAGTAGGTCCTGTTTCTTTTCAGAAGCTCGATCACAGTCCGCACATAACATCATTAGCTGTTCCTGAAGCTGACTAATCTGATTCTTCAGCTCCCAGGATTCAGTCCTCGTCTCTTCACTGTTTTCAAGCTCGGAAAAACCCTCTACTGAAGCTTCAGACTCCTCTATTTTGACTTCCTTCCTCTGAACAGAGCTCGTCCCTGTACTTCCCAGGTCCCGGACCTCATCATCTTCCAGGTCACTTAGGACATGCCGCCTGGTCACACCTTCTACTTGCTTCGTTCGATTTTGCTGCAAAAACGGCTCTGTTTGTTCCGCAGCATCTCCAAAAAACTCAGTAGCTGGTTCATCCAAACAAGAAGACATTACTAACCCCGGCTCTAACTTTTGTAGCCTCTGTTGCAATCTGGAAATTTCAGTAGCCATTTTCACATTTTCCTTCACTGCCTGTTCATGAGCTCTCTGCAGACTTAAGAGGACGTCCCCATTTTCTTCCAACAGCTGCTCCCCTTGCTGAAGCAGGGACAGGGCTCCATCTCCTTCCACCTCCTCCTCTCCTATCACCTGGGAACCACTCTGAAGCATGGAGAGAGGAGATGCTGCCTGCTGCATTTCCTTTATTTTACTCTTAAGTCTGGAGATTTCTGTGCTCATCTCAGCTCTTTCTCGATCTGCTTTCTCACAGGTTGTTTTGTGAATGTTCTCCATGGCCAGAAGCTTAGACATCATTTCCTGCCTTTCCTGGTCATGTTCCATTTCTAGTCTTTCCAGCCGCTGGCTGGCCAACTGCTCCGAGGCCCCTGCCTGGCACAGGGCCTCCTCGCGCTCCCTCAGTTCTCGCTCATGACTGCTCTTCAGCTCGAGAATCTGGTCGGACAGCAGGCTTTGCTGGGTTTCAGATACATTCCTTAGGTCTTCCAGGTCTTGGAGTAGCTGCTCTCTTTCGACAACCATGCTGTTCAAATGTTCTTCGTATGTTTTCTCCAGCATCTCTCTCTCCTGCGTTAGGACCAGAGAAGTTGCTTTCTCTCTCTTAAGAGTCTCTTTCAGCAGCTCCTGGGCTTCCGCACACTCCTGGGTGAGCTCGTCCTTCTCAAACTCCCACTGGGATTTCTCCTCGCGCTGCTGTTCCCGGAGGTCCTTCAGCTCTTGGCGGTAGCGCCCTTCCAGGCTTTGCAGAGCGCTTTCACACCTCTCAGTGACTTTCTGACAATCAGACTGAAACTGGGCTTCTATCTGAGAGGTTCTTCTATTACACTCTGTTTCCATTTTTTCCCTAAATATAGTCAACATACAGCATTATTGAAACTGCCGCCAACTCCAGAAGCAAACAAAAACCATTTTCCCATGCACTGAGAAAGCTGCTAAGCAAACAACTGACATACTCCCTAAAAATGGTCTTAACTTACTCCTGTGTGATTCATTTATACTGGAAAGGGATCTCATTTCTGAAAGCTAAGACTGGCAGCCATAATTCATTTAAAAGACTTACCTCTCTCTGGAGCTAGGGGGAAATCTTAGAAACTAATTTCTCTGGCATACTCCCGGATGTATTTGTTTATGGATTTTTAAACCAAAGACAAAAGACCAAATGCATATTAATCTAATCCGTAACTTGGGAAATATATACCATTCCTTCATGTTAATTAAGCATGCATTATAGGATATCAGTCACATAAATGACACATATTAACAAATTCATTCTGCTTTTGCTTCTTATTTAACAAAGTAGCACCAAGTCAATCAGGATGTGATGAAACAAAGTCCTCAAACAAACCTGGGACTTCACATGAGGAAGGTAAGCACGAAGTGCTGTTTCTTAACTCTAGTAGGAAATGTAACCTTGCCTGGGGTCCAGTTTAGCTTTTCTCAGAAAGCAACATGATTGAACTAGGAAGGAGCCACTTTTGGGATAATCTTATCCTCCTCTTGAGCCTTATAAGATACAATAAATCTGAATACAAGGAATACTTTCCTCTTTTACAAACATAACAAAATAAAAACAGTTCCAATCATCCCAAGGTAGGTTCACATCAAAACAATGGCAAAAGTAGTAAAAAATATTTAAAAGAATCTACTCAATCAATGGGCTACTATGCCTTCTGATTTCTCCAAGTCTCTTAAGTGACTGGCACTTTTTTTTTTTTTTGACACGGAGTCTCGCTTTGTCGCCCAGGCTGGAGTGTAGTGGCACGATCTCAGCTCACTGCAAGCTCCGCCTCCTGGGTTCATGCCATTCTCCTGCCTCAGCCTCCCAAGTAGGTGGGACTACAGGTGCCCGCCACCACACCCAGCTAATTTTTTTTGTATCTTTAGTAAAGACGGGGTTTCACCGTGCTAGCCAGGATGGTCTTGATCTCCTGACCTCATGATCCCCCCACCTCGGCCTCCCAAAGTGCTGGGATTACAGGCGTGAGCCACTGCGCCCGGCTGCGACTGGCACTTCTAATGCCCTGAGGGATGGCACCACAGGTAGCTCCGTTTCCCTTCACTTTCTTACCTTCCCTCCTGAAGCTCCTTTTGGTGCTTTTCCAAGAGCTCTTTTCTTAACTCCTCTTTCTCAAGAGTGTGCTTCTCTACCAGGCTCGTCAGCTGCTCCTGGTGAAACCGCTCTAGTTCCTGAGTCAAGCCTCTCACCTTCTCTTCTGTCCAGGCGCGACTCTGAAGGCCTTCCCTCTCCTGCTCAAAGCTTGCTTGAGCCTGCGCCAGTCTAGCCTTGAGCTCCATCTCATGTTCCAGCCTTAGCTTCTCCTGCAGGTGAGTCTTTTCCTCCTCAAGCTTCGCTTGCAGTTGTTTCTTCTCCTCCTCATGCCTGCAAGTGGCCTCATGATGTGCCTCCTTGAGTACTGCTGCTTGCCCCTGAAGTTCAGCAATTTCATTTTTAAGGTCACTTATTTGTTTTTCCAAGGTGTGCATTTCATTCTCGTGCCTTTGCTTCATGTTCTCCTGTGCCTTCTTGCAGCTGACAATGGTTTCATCCAGCTGCTTTTCATAATGGTGCACCTGAAGGCAGAGAGTGACAGCACCACAAGATTACTCAGCTCAAGGCCACTGAAAGCACAGTGATGGAGCGGCAAGTACTTTTTTTTTTTTTTTTCCTACAAGACATTTCTCATTTCCTGATCTTGTTTTAAAGGAACTGAATTCAACGCTTTAAGTAAGATATTTAAGTCAGGCATGGTTTACATATCTGTTTGAATTGGCTGAATTTTATTAGTCTCTGAACAGCTCTATTAAGAACTGAGCAGCCGTTACACATAGCTACCCTCTGTCTTCCCGTGCATCCTTTCCAACCGTAAACTTAAGTTTTGAAACACATATTTTTTGAGACAGGTTCTCACTCTGTCACCCAAGCTAGAGTGCAATGGCATGATTATGGCTCACTGCAACCTTCCATCTCCTGGGCTCAAGCAATGCTCCCACCTCAGCCTCCTGAGTAGCTGGGACTACAGGCACACACCACCTTGACCTGCTACATTTTTTTTTTTTTTT
>NW_012106475.1:5941124-5979490 GCF_000951045.1 Mandrillus leucophaeus | reverse complement strand
AGCTAGAGTGCAATGGCATGATTATGGCTCACTGCAACCTTCCATCTCCTGGGCTCAAGCAATGCTCCCACCTCAGCCTCCTGAGTAGCTGGGACCACAGACATACACCACTTCGTCCTGTTTTTTTTTTTTTTGTAGAGATGGGGTCTCACCATGTTGCCCAGACTGGCCTTGAACTCCTAGGCTCAAGTGGTCTGCCCACCTCGAGCTCCCAAAATGTTGGGATTACAGGCGTGAGCCACTGTATCCAGCTGTGTCTTAAAATATTTAATTAAATTCAAATATTTATTGAACACCTATCAGGTACTTGCAGGCCTCAGAACATAATACTCTGGGTAAGACATGGTCCCTGCTATCCAGGAGAAACCAGTCTAGACATGGATATGACAACTATAAGTATAGTAGGCGGCAGAAAATAAAAGGTATAGAAAAAACAGCTACCATGTAACCCAGGGATTCAGTGGAGGGAAAAATCACATTTTAGTTGGAGAAATTCAAGAATGGCTTCATGCAAGAGGCAGCATTAGATATAAATCCTGAAGGGTAAGTAGACTTTCAAGAGGCAGAAAGAAACTAATGTCAGCATAGTTTGTAACAGCACAAGCAAAAGAGGACAGAGTTTGATGGACAACTGGGAATTACCCAGTGCAGCTGGAGGATAAGGTAACTCAAAAGAATGGTGTAAGAGAAAACCAGAAACGTAAGTTGAAGCCTCATGGTAAAGAGTTTAGAGGCCAAGGTTCAGAACTTGTACCTAATTTAGTAGGCAATGCAACATCAAAGGGCTGTTTTTGGTTTCATTGAGATGTTTTTAAAAAATAAATTGGGAGATAATATAATGGGTTTCAAGCTTCAAGTTCCACGATTGCCAGGGCTGAAGATATTACATTTTGGAGAAACTCGCCAGAAAAAAAAGGGCCTGGCTATCACCCTACAAAACCATCCTGAGCATGTGGGTTCCCAACATAGAATGTGCTGCTCTATGAGAAAAAGGAATTGGAAATGCCCTACACACATAAGGCTGTCAGAGCCAAAAGAAATTAGAGAAGTGGATTGGTGGGAAGGACTTACTTTATCTTCGAGTTCCAGTCTGAGGCAGCATATGTCCCTGTGATGTTGTTCTTTCATCTGTTCAATGACCAGCTCTGCCTCAATGCTCATATTCAATGGATTGCATTCTTCAGAACCGAGCCCTGAAAACACATGGGACGCATTGATCCTGCAGCAGGTTCTTTCAATAACACAATGTGGCATCTGAAGAGGGACATCCAGTTTAACTAAGGAATTGTTTTCAGCCTGAACTGCCACAGATGTGAACTAATAGAAAATCAGGAAAGTAGGAAATTAACAGAGGCCAAGAGAAGTCTTTTCTCTTTTCAAGCATTAGGGCAAACAAGAAGAAATGAAGGTGAACAGATTCTTTCAGCTACAGGCAGTGGAAAAAACCTTAATAGAATCCATCTCTTAGAACAGTAGGTGGTGGTGGAGGTGGAAATTGTTGCTTAAAGGTGGCTACCTCGTAATGAAACTGCTGCAAATTGAGGTAATAGCATGAGGTAGTTTGATCAAACCAACCAGACTCCTACCCATCCAACAAATACTGAATGACGATGTGGCAGGAAAATGAATGGCCAGCATACTAGTTGTTATGCCCTGAGGAGTTAGCTTCATGGGTTACACTATCCACAACCTATCACCCAAAATTACAGAAGACTGGCTATTTCCTATGAATTTCCTGGAGTGTGGGTAGATCCCCATTTTAAATTATCAGCTAAATTTTTAAAAAATAGGGCATAGGTTAGGAACCAGGATACAGGCAGTTGTGGGTAGAAATTCTTAACTCACGCATAAGCTCACCTCTGCAACTGCCCATGATGATGACTAAGAATGACACTGAAAATGCGAAGCATAAGTTGGGGGCTGAGCTTGTAGATAGAAGAAAAGATTATGACTAATCTCTTAAGGCAGTGGGACCCAAAATAGCTTTGCATGTGGGGATACACAGGCAGATGGGAGAAAGGAACTTTCTTGGGTATAGGTCTAGCAGCTGCAACTGGCAGTCTTGCTTTGGGTCTTCCCTTCATATTTGATGGCATATTCCCAACTGAGAAGTAACACTCAGGGTGTGAGCCACACCACGATGGTACAGCTTCTTGTCCCCATGAGGAACAACCCCAACACTTGGCCATCTATGGAAAAGTCCATAACAGCTGCCGAGATATATCATATTGTGAGATCCTCAGACTAGAATGAGCTAAGAATCAGAAGGGAGGTATTAAGGCCTCTTCGTCTCCTCCCTCCCCAGTCTGTTAATTATTCTGCAGTAAGAGGAGGAAAAACAACGTGTGTAAGAATGACACTCCTATCCCAAGTAGCACTGGGGAAAGTTATTTATAACAGAATGACTGATTATGAGCTTTCTTTGAAATTTAAACTCAACATCCCCAAGAAAAGAGGCAGGCTATCGGGAGAGAGGAAAGGAACTCATTGTTAATGTGGGAGGCTCCCAAACTCTGCCTTCCAAACTTGCCACTCAAAATCTTCCTCAAAGGCCCAGGAGGCCAGTCCGTAATTTATCTTCTTTGTTCTGCTGAGGTAATACAGACATTCAACACAGCCAGTATAAGAAAACCAGCTATGGATTCTGTAGGTTCTGGCTGGCCTGCTCTCCAAAGCCGTCTTCATACGAGTGAGGCACTCTCCTCGAAGGGGACAGCAATAGCTCAGTGTCTGAATTCTAATACTCCCAAGGCCTGGATTCCCAGATTTGCAGCCAGTTTTTTGTTTGTTTTATTAAACAAAGCAAATACCCTTGTGGTTTGATTCTTCCATTCCTTTGTTGATGCATATCAAAATCAGATGGAAATGTTCTCATAAAAACTTCAAGGACAAATGAAAAACCAGACCACAAGTGAAACAGCTCAAGAAAAAAGTATGGCCAAATTCTTTTTTTTTTTCTTCTTCTTTTTTCAAGTTGCCAAAGTTTTGCACTTTAATATTGAACCATGGGTCTAAAAACAAGGGTAAAGTCTTTATCTACAGCCTGTCTGAATGTGTTTACCCTGGTCGGGCTCAATGCCACCGCTGTTAGCATCAAGTTCTTCTGACAGTGAGTTCTTCAAGGGAAGCCTGAGCACTCTGCCTTGTGCACGATATTCTTCCAGCTCAGACTGGAGTTCGTCTACTTGGTCTTGTAATACCTAGGGTTTATAAACCAACACAGGTCTTAGATGTGACACCAAAAGCAAGCAACAACAACAACAAAAACGATAAACTGGATATCATCAAAACAAAATATTTTGTGCTTCAAAGGACACCATCAAGAAAGTAGAAATGTTTTGCAAATTACATATCTGATAAGGGACTTGTAACTAGAATACACAAAGACTATTATAACTCAATAATAAGAGACAATTTTAAAAATGAGCAAATGATCTGAATTGATATTTCTCCAATGATGATATACAGATGACTAATAAATGCATGTAAAAGATACTCAATATCATTACCTATCAGGGAAATACAAATCAAAGCCACAATAAGATAACATTTCACACTCACTAGGGTGGTTAGAATAAAAAAGACATACAATAATGACTGCTGGTGAAGAAGTGGAGAAATTGGAACTATCATACTAGTGGGAATATAAAATAGTGCAACCACTTTGGAAGAAATTTAGCAGTTCCTCAAAAGATTAAACATCGGGTTACCATATAACCTAGCAATTCTACTCCTAGGTATATGCCCACACAAAAACTTGCACACAAATTTTCATAGCTGTGTTATTCCTAATAGCCAAAACCCACCAAATGTCCATTAACCGGTGAATGAATAAACAAAATGCGGTATATCTACACAATGGAATATTATTCAAGAAATGAAGAACTGATACATACTACAACATGGATGAACTTTAAAAACATTATGTTAAATGAAGGAAGCGGTCACAAGGGCTAATATTGTAAGATTCCATTTATATGAAATGTATGGAATATGCAAATCTGTAGAGACAGAAAGTACACTAATAATTGCCTAGGGCTGGGGGACTTGGGAGAGATGATGGCTAAGTGGAGCAGGTGTTTCTTCCTGAGGAGATGAAAATGTTCTAAAATTGAATGCAGTGATGTTTGTACAATTCTGTCCATACAGTAAAAGACTGAATTTATACTTTCAATGGGTAAAACATATAGTGTACAAAGTTGTTAAGAAAACAAGTGGGTGAGGCTGGGCACGGTGGCTCATGCCTGAATCCCAGCCCTTTGGGAGGCTGAAGTGGGCGAATCATTTGAGGTCAGGAGTTCAAGACCAGCCTGGTCAACATGGTGAAACCCTGTCTCTACTAAACAAACAAACAAAAAAAAAATAGCCAGGTGTTGTGGCAGGCGCCTGTAATCCCAGCTACTTGGGAGGCTGAGGCAGGAGAATCGCTTGAACCCAGGAGGTGGAGGTTACAGTGAGACGAGATCACACCACTGTACTCCAGCCTGGGTGACAGAGCTAGATTCCGTCTTTAAAGAAAAAAGAAAGAAAGAAAACAAGTGGATGAACTGGGAGAATTTCTGAAGGTAGAGCTGACAGATTTTACTGATGAATTCATTATATTTAAAGACATTTAGAAAATACCTCTATTTAATTAGAACCAAGACCTAAAATTTAATTATAAAAGCAGTAGAAATGTTTCTTTCCTTAAACGTGTACATATATTTCCTGAAAAGGAGTAACTTCATAATATGATTGTTTTCCTCATCTCTGCACAATTAAACTTTTTATCTAAGTAGCCGGAACTCAGTTATATTTGTCTCATTAAAATAAACACGTATTGCTGGTTTAAGAAAAAAATTCAACTTTCTAACTTTAGGGGAATTTTTTTTAAGTCAGAGATTCTTGCTATTTGTAAAAATGTTTCCGTCCCTCCTGGCAGAAATTGGGAATGATTTACTAGCTAAGACTTGAGATGTTTCTGCTTCATTTGCATTTTATAAATAAATGGAGTAAAAAAATGTATTAAGGGAAAAAAAAAACCCACAGGACAAAACCAAATCACATCAGATTAGGTCTGCAATGATCAATCAGGAAAGGCTAATTTTTGAATAATAATATTAATAGCTAACATATGTAAGTGCTTACTCTATCCTTGGCTCTGCTCTAAGCACTTTACATATACTCACTTATGGAATTTTTGCTACAACCTTTTGTGGTGGGTACTTTTATTTTTACCATTTTATGCATGAGGAATTGAAGTACCCACAGATTAAGTGACTTGCTTAGGGTGACAAAGCTAGGGAACGGTGAAGCTGGGGTCTGAACCCAGGCACTCCTGCACTTACTCGATTCTCTTTGTCTACCTACCCTGCACTGCTGCTCATATTCATTTCTCATCTGTGTCAGTCTCTCTTCTTGCAGGAAGAACTCAGCACTGCTGGGATCGAGGTCACCAAACTAGAAGGGGAAAAGGGCAAAGCTGTCATTTTTCCCGAGTGCCCTTCTTTGACCCAACACAGCAAAGGCCCAGTTTCTGGTATTCACCCAGTCTCTTGAGTATGATAGGAATGCGACATTTAAACACAAACACCACCAACTGGGTGATGGGGAGAACGCACTAGAGTGACGTGTTCAATGAACACAGGGATCATTTCTCAGTGCCAGGCATGTTCTCCTTCATAACCAACTTAGTAAATTATATCCTTGCAAAAGTTAGAGCATCCTTTAGCTATCCCAGTAATTCCCTAATAAAAATGTTCTGGTGGCATTGCTTCTGTTCTTTTGAGTAAACTACATAAAGTAGGCTGCCTATCAGGAAATGAGATTTGAACAGGTTTACCTTTTCTGCTAACACATTTTCCAAATTTCGCTGAAGTTTGTTCGTCAGATTCTCATATTCTCCCAACTTCTCTGCATTTTCCAGAAGCTCATTTTCCAGACGACTGTTTTCCTGAACAAGCATGGGGAAATTAAATGTGGCACAGATTAAGAAATTAGCAAACTGTGGTACCATTTTATATACAGCATAAATCAGCACTGTAGATTAAAGATGTTTATCCATCTTAAGAGTTGCAGTAGACTACAGGAGGCAAAAGTAAATATAAAAAGGTTGATATCTATTTTATAACAACAAAATAAGTTTGCCCTTTTGTTTTTGACCACATAGAACTGTGCTGTCCAAAACAGGTAGCTGCTAGCAGCCACACTGGGTACTGAGCCCTTGAAGTGTGTCTAGTACAAACTGTAAGTTTAAAATAGACACCAGACTTTGAATAGCCCCAAAATGTAAACTAGCTCAGTAATATTTTTTGTATACTGATTGTGTATCAAAATGATAATGTTTTAGAGATAACTGGATTAAACAAGATTATTTGAAATTAGTTTCACCTGTTTCTTTTCACCTTTCAATGTGGTTACTTGCAAACTGAAGTTATAATGTAAGCCACATATGTGTATCTATTGGACAGCATTGCAGTAGAATATGAAAATATTCTCAATATATAGTAATGACAAATGAAAGAAAATGATTACAAAATACCTTGTTCAGCTGCCAGCAAAAGAGAACTCAGAAAAAGTACAAAAAGTAGAGTAACTCTAGGCCAGGCATGGTGGCTCACGCCTGTAATCTCAGCACTTTGGGAGGCAGAGGCGCGCGGATCACGAGGTCAGGAGATCAAGACCATCCTGGTTAACACGGTTAAACCCCGTCTCTACTAAAAATACAAAAAATTAGCTGGGTGTAGTGGCGGGAGCCTGTAGTCCCAGCTACTTGGGAGGCTGTGGCAGAAGAATGGCGTGAACATGGGAGGCGGAGCTTGCAGTGAGCCGAGATCACGCCACTGCACTCCAGCCTAGGTGACAGAGCGAGACTCCATCTCAAAAAAAAAAAAACGAAAAACAAAAAACAGTAGAGTAACTCTATAATCAATTTATTGATATTATGATTTGGTATATATTTAATGTATAAATTTATTTTGGTTTAAAGATGTAAAAACTGTACATATACATTGCTCATAATCTGTATATGTTTATATTATAATAAAATAACACATCGACTAAAACCCACAAAAGTTTTTTTTTTAACTTAAAAGGATCTGTATATATAGTATTTTTAAGGAAGATTTCCAACCACATTTGCTAACACACACAGACAGACATGCCATTTGACATTTTTCTTTTCCCGTGTTAAAGGCTGATTGGAAGAACATCATTTTTTAAGTACATTTTGCCAAAAGAATACAGAGCCAGTATATTTTTAGTATATTCTAGTTCATACCCTCATACAGCAATATAAGTAAAAAATAATGTACTTGGAGCATTTAAAAAACACCACCTTCCCCTAAAATGCCAGTTCTATAACATTAATCTTTCAAAGTACATCTAAATGGAGAGGCTAGAACAATATGGAGTAATCTCTGTGTATCAGGAAGTGCTGGTGCTCTGGAGATTGACAAATCAGATACTATTGCTATCTTGGGGAGGGAGGCAGATGTGGATACAACTCCGTATGACCCAACAGGAAATGTGCTATCTCTTGGCAAGAAACAAGTAAATGTAATGGGAATGAAAAGGTGATCTGGCCTGCAGTGTTGGGGAAAGCCATGAAGGAGCATAAATGTGCTCTGCCCTCTGGGGCACAGAGAAAACTGAGGTAGGGGCAGTGGGGTGGAGGAGGGCATGGCACTGGGACTTGCTGGCAGCAGCTCAAGTTTGAAAGGTATGAGGACGAGCTGCCTTTCAGGAGCCTTGACTGTTAACACATTGTTTTTGTTGTTTTTTTGCAGAGGGTGGTAACAGCATGATTGTAACTGATCTTTAGTTGAGTAACTGGTAGCCATATGGAGGTGGAAGACATGGAAGAAAGAACTGTTCAGGATACACATTAATTAGCTGAGACATCATGATGAATTCTGAACCTAATCAGAGGCTGGGGAAATGCAGAGGAAGGAGATAAATCTGAGAGTCACTTCAGAGCATCAATGTAACTTACAGACTGATGAGTAATGATGAGGGAAGATGACGAAGAATTTTAGCTTCTGAGACTTACACCTCATGGTGTTGATGTTGATTAGGGAGAAATTCATGAGGTGAAACAGTTGGATGGCTAGGGAGTGATAATTAGCTCAGTTTTTGATGTATGGAGTTTCAAGAACCTTTCATGATAGCAGTAACAGCAAACATTTCATACGTACTTATTATTTCCGAGACACTGTATGTGCATCATCTCATTTAGTCCCCACATCAATGCGATAGGGTAGGCATTATTATGGTGCCCATCAGGCTGAGGAACCTGATCTAAGTTTTCAGTAAGTGGTGGTACCCAGATCTGAACCAGGCAGCCTGACTTCAGAGCCCCTGCACCTTATTATCTGGTGTAAGAGTCCAGTAAAGAGAAGGGTCACTTCTTTCACTGAGGCACAGGAAAGAGGGGAGGATGTTTGAGCGACAAGGCACATTTGGAGGCCAAGGTGGGAGGATCACTTTAGGCCAGGGTTCGATACCAGCCTAGGCATCATAATGAGACCTCGTTTCTATAAAATTTTTTTTTTTTTTTTTTTTGGATGCAGTCTTGCTGTGTCGCCCAGGCTGGAGTCCAGTGGCACAATCTCCGCTCACTGCAACCTCTGCCACCCAGGTTCAAGCAATTCTCCTGCCTCAGCCTCCTGAGTAGCTGTGATTACAGGCATGCACCACCACACCCTGCTAATTTTTTGTATTTTTAGTAGAGACAGGATTTTACAGTGTTGGCCAGGCTGGTCTCGAATTCCTGACCTCAAGTGATCCGCCCACCTCGACCTCCCAAAGTGCTGGGGTTACAAAACACATTTTTAATTAGCTGAGCATAATAACATGAGCCTACAGTCCCAGCAACTTGGCAGGCTGAGGCTGGAGGATCACTTGGGGCCAGGAGTTTGAGGCTGTGGTAAGCTATAACTGTACCACCGCGCTCCAGTCTGGGTGACAGAGTGAGACCCCATCTCAAAACAGAGAAGAAAAGGCACATTTGGAGGCCGGGAGAAACAGGCATCCATGTAGCAGGAGGCAAGACCATCTGCTGAGAATGAGGGGGGTGGGCAGGCAAGGAGACGGGAATCTGAGGGTGAGAGCCAGGTTTGGAGTAGCAGCGGGAGGAACAAAGGGGTCAGCCAGGTGCCAAACAGCCCTGAAGACCTAGTGAACCCACAGTGGGAGAGAAGAACAAGATATGCTAATCAATACCGTGAGCAAAGCAGGAGCCTGGGTAGCCCTGCTGAAATCCAGATTTTAGCAGCGCCCTGCCAAGTCTTGGTGAAGACTCAGCTGGGCAAACTTAGAGGATTTTTGGACTGAACCCTGTGCAAACATGCCACTTCCAAAGCTGTAGTTTTCCACGTGGTGTTCCCAGCAGGGATGCAGACCACAGAACTAATAAGATGATTACCTTTAAAGAGAGGGCAAGGCGGTCCCGGATATAGTTCTCTTCTGTTTTTGCCTTTTCAATTTCCTGTTCAAGTTCTAAACGCTGCTTGCCTGCCTGCTGCAGGATTTGCTCTCTCTCTTTTCGGAGTTCATTTTTTAAGGCTGCTATTCGCTCCTTGTACTCTTCATCCAGTTTCCTGTAAGGAAGAAAAATGGATAAGCTGCCATCACGTCTTTCAGAGGTCCCAGTATCGATCTACCAAAAATGGAAACACGGAGGCACAGAGATGAAAAGCACCTGGATAAAATGTCTAGTGTACCCAGCTTTCCCTTAGGGCTTGACACATCTGAGTCACTCCAGCCAGGTGTGGCCAACAGGCTGGCCAGCAGAGTCCCCAATGCACTGTTCTGCCCCTGCAGCTGCAGGCGCCACTGCGCTGGGCTAGGGTGGTGGGTGAGGAGGAGCCTCACTGCTGGCCTCACCTGAGGTTGTACTCATTCCGCCGCTCTATGGCTGCATGGTGATCATCCACCTCCGAGGCCATTAAAGACTTGAGCTTCTCGGCCTTGTCCAGATCTGATCGTAGCTTCTCTTTTTCTCTGACCACCTGATCAACTCGTTCCCTAGGATCATAAGTACACTGAGTTAATGGGAAACTGTTTCTAAGCAACAAGTAGACCCAGAAAAGCTCTCATCTGGCTTGCATCAATGCAGAAGCAAAACCAAGACAACCAAAACCCTCCCAAAGCAAAAAGGCATTCCACCTTTCCCTTCAAAAGCCCACGTCAATCTAAGTTCTCCTTAATTTTCCTGTAGTTTAAGGAAGATGTGTGCAGCAGTTGGATAGAAGATGAGTGACATTTGCATACAGAATAGAAGGATGTCTATCCAAGGCATCCGAATGACTTGCTGGACAAGTAGGAAAGGGAATGGGGCAGGCGAACCTTCTGCTCAACTCACAACAAATGCCGGATTTCAGCCTTAAAGCTGGCCAGAGCCGCCTGGTGAATGCTGTTCTTGGTGACCAAAAGTTCATTTTCAAGGGCCAGTGTTAATTCTGTCAAGTTGATGTTTCCATCGAGGCTGAAATCCAAGGCCTAGAAATCAGAGCAAGGCATAAATTCAAAAACGAATCACTTATTCCATCCTCTGAAAGCAGAAAACATGAAGGCTATACAAACTCTGAGAGCTGACAATGATCCAGAAACTAGACAATTCCATTGCTTTAGTGATTGCTTAGGAACAGCTATCAGTCTAGAACACAGTTAAGTTTTCTCTAAAGAAAGCATAACATGGTTATTTGTGCTAAAAAGAAAAAAAGTTATCTTGGCCAGGTGCAGTGGCTCACACCCACAATCCCAGCTCTTTGGGAGGCCGAGGCATGCGGATCATTTGAGGTCAGGAGTTCAAGAGCATCCTGGCCAACATGGTGAAACCCCGTTTCTACTAAAAATACAAAAATTAGCCGGGCATGGTGGTGTGCACTTGTAGTCCCAGCTACTCGGGAGGCTGAGGCAGGAGAATCGCCTGAACCCAGGGAGGTAGAGGTTGCAGTGAGCCGAGATCGCGCCATTACACTCCAGCCCAGGTGACAAAGCAAGACTCCATCTCAAAAACACAAAACAAAACAAACAACAACAACAAAACTATCTGGCCCTGTAAATAAACACAATGTAAGAGTATTTCTCATATCAATAATCTGGGGATTAAAAACATGGAAAATACTTAACAAAAGGCTCCTAGTTAAAAGGGCTAAAAAAAGTTACCTCTTATCTTTGAGACCTTGTGAACAGATGTACCATTAGGGAGAAATAAAATCAAATCACGGTTTTCAAAAAAAAAAATTGAAAATTTTCAACCCTTCTTCGGTTTGTCATTTTTCTCAATTTTAGCTGCCACACCTTCAGGATCTCCTGGCTGTTCTCAATGCCCTCTTCTTGCCAGGTGTCGAGTATTCTCTCCACAGATGCATGGCCCATCCCATCATCCAGGCAGGAGAAGACCCGAAAGCCAATGGTACTCGTCATTGCTGATGGGGTTGTGGTACGTCGTCCACTCTCATCAAAAGACTGGAAGGAGGAAGAGACTTAAGTAAGCCTGGCTTCATTCTAGGTATTTCAACAAGATATTGGTCAGTCCTGACCACGGTGGGTAGAAGGCATGTTCGTCTAATTTACCGTGCCAGGAAAAAAGTCGTGCAGCCTCTCTGATCTCTGTTCCCAAGTGAGTCAAGCCTACAGAGCTTAGCAAGACCAACCGTTTTGGTAGAGAGTTCTATGACATAACCGGGATACATCCCTAATTAACACCAGGTTTCTTCTGACCCAGAGCTGACATGACAAGGCATAATTAGTGGTCTTCCCATTGTAATTTATGGTCATTTCTCAAACCCAACCTTCCCTTCCTAATGGTTAAGGCTTTCTAATTCTTCTTTTGCTTCCCTCTCTTTCTTTAGTATTTTGTTTCAGACAACAGATTAATTTATTAGACATTACTCAAATGGGTTCTAACTTTTATTCACAAAGAAAGCACTTTTGCTTATTTTTTTACCTGCATGGAAAGGTGCCTTTTTAGTTGTCTATATGGAGTAGATGCTGATGGTGTAAGGGATTTTCCATTTTTAAACAAACCATAGAAAAAATCTTCTACACTCATTGTACCGTCAGGATCCAGATTATGGAATACTTCCTCGAGCATCTAGAAAAGAGTCACCACATATTTTAAAAACTTCGTTGAAAACAACACAAGACCCAAAGTATACTTCTGGCCAATAGTAATCAGCACCATGGTTGGTCCCAGGACTCCAGAAATATAATTATGCCCCTTTATCCTCATTTTACTGATTTCCATTTCGAGTAACGATATGCCCTCCTCCTTCACACAAACTAAATAAAAGTCAATTTCCAACATCTTCATAATCTTATGCAATTTAGCAATTAACTATATTCTCTTTTACTCACACTCCTACAATAGGCAGTCTTTAATGTTGTTACACATTATTCTTACAAATTTAAAAAAATTACCTAAATAATACAAAGATACGGCTTTCTGGCTAGGCATGGTGGCTCATGCCTGTAATCCCAGCACTTTGGGAGGCCGAGGCAGGTGGATCACGAGGTCAGGAGATCGAGACCATCCTGGCTAACATGGTGAAACCCCGTCTCTACTAAAAATACAAAAATTAGCTGGGCGTGGTGGCGGGTGCCTATAGTCCCAGCTGCTTGGGAGGCTGAGGCAGGAGAATGGCGTGAACCCGTGAGGCGGAGTTTTCAATGAGCCGAGATCACGCCACTGCACTCCAGCCTGAGCAACAGAGCGAGACTCTGTCTTAAAAACAAAACAAAAAAAAAGATACAGCTTCCCAGTGTCATAACAGCAGAAAGTGGTTAGACATCTGTTACACCTTTACACTGTGGTGACCCTCGGTGATATTTTCTTTATGTTGAATTTTTGAAACTGGTATGCTATTGCAGCAGAATTTGGTCTGGGACATATTACAATGATCGGATTACAATTCAGATTTGGGTTCTGAAATCCATAACCTGGGGTTTAGAACCTTACTTGTAACCATACTGAGTGTGTTGGCTTTTTGCTTTAATGTTTTAGCGCAGGAGAAACAAAGATTTTATGTGTGTGCAATAGATGGGTTCCAAGAGATGTAAAGGCAAGGGAGTTTTGACTGGCTAGTCTGCACTCTCGAATGGTAATCAAATAGCCCCTATCCTGTAATAGGGAAGGGAAGATTGGGCTACAGCCCCATCTAGAAGTTTGCCTGGGAATGGCTGGTTCCCTAGCTCTACAGAGGAATGGGAAGGTGAACAGAGAAATGTGAATCATTGAAGCCACAGAACGAGGAGGAAAGGCAAAACCCTCCCACTAGCTGTCAGATTCTTCTTTATTCTGGGGGCTAAAATGTTTCTACAGGAACATGCCTCCAATGTACAAAACGGAAATCTCTTGGAGAGCTTGTTAAAATGAAGACTCTAATATAGTAAGTCTGGTGGTGGGGATTCAGATGCAGCATTTTTAACAAGCTTGCAGTTGAGGCCCACGCCACTGAGCAGTAAGGAGACAGAATAAGCAACAAATTGCTCTTGTTGCATTTGAGCCTATAACTGGACTCATTCTAACACAGACCTAAATTCTCTGCAACACATTCTCAAAATTTTAATATTCATTTTGTAAATCTGGACTACTGCTAGGATTTACACAATCTCATTATTGTTGATTTCATTCTTCGTGTAAGGGCTTGAGGCAATTCTTTTATCTCAAATGTTTTTTCCCCCCAATTCATATCCAATAGGAAACATCAGTTTCCATTCTTGCTTTCATACTACTTCCTCTGGAGGGAACTCTAAAACAAGAAAACCATTCTAAGGAGTGGAAACGTTTGCAAGAAGCAACAATCCTAAAAGAGGATCAAATCAATGGAGAGATATTTGGGGCAAGATTCTGAGGTTGCCAAGATCCCTTAACTTTTCTATCCTATTCTTATCAACCAAAATAATACTCTCCTAGAGGACAAGGCTTTCAGAACCATCATACCAGAAATTACAGTCAAGTCCAGGTGTGTTGACTGAAGTTAACAAGGTTAAAAGTTTGGCTCTAACCTTAGATCCACACTGCTTGACCTGTGACATTAGCCAAATCAGTGCACCACTTCCAGACTGCCTAAAGACCTTGCACCTGGGAAGTCCTTCCAGTTATTTTAGGTGGTGGAGTGGGCAAGTGATGAAAACAGTGTGGATTCAGAAGACCGGGGGGGCTAGGCAGAAAACAATGCTGGTTAAATGGGCAACTGGGGCACGCTCTACACGTCGAGCAGGAGCTGTCTCTGGAACTGTGAGGACATTCTAATTCCCCAGGATACATGGACCAGGTCTTTGGATGGTTGGTTTATGGAAGTGTAAGTTGGAAAATAATCACAAACCCACACACTCAAAGAGGGTCGGAAAATGATGTCAATGAATGAGGCGAGATGGGTTTAAGACATCAGAAAGTAGTGAGTGCTGGGAAACTGAACACAGGGGTGCGTGTTCTCTCCAAAGGAGCTGGCTGCATCTTACTGTCCACAAAATGGAGCCAAATCTTTGGATTTTGAGAAAAATCTCCTGATTTTTTTTTTTCAATGTAGCAAAAAGTTCAATTTTAAGGACACTGGGCATGACAAATAAAATAGGATTGGGGCCAGATTTGGCATTAAGCATGCTAGTTTGCATCTCTGCCCCGTCACTGTTTTTGCTTTTGGAAAAGAGTGTGCTAGTTACAGGCATAAGACAGTGACTCTACTTCCCCTTCATCAAAGCAGGGAACAGCCATGATTTCACTCTCTCTACCTATAAAATGAGAGGTGACTAAATCTAAAATGGCTTTCAGTTGTAAAATTTTAGGATTCCAAGTAAATGAGATCATCTTGAACTTCCAGCTCCTCTGTGGTTTAGAGCTAGTAATACTAAGTACTACAGTATTTCACTATTTTTCTTTAGCAGGAAAAACACTAAGCAAAAGCTGTATTCACACTGCTTGTCCTCAGGCCAGAGGAAAATAACTAAATGTGCTATTTCTTTTCCTGAGCTTTGGAAACTCCACCACAGAAGAAAATGCAGCTTTCCACAAACGGCTACAATTTATTCCAAGAATTGGTTTTAGATAAATAATCCAAGTTTGTGCAATATTTTTTGGCAAAAACAACCCAAGATTCTGCATACTGCACTGATTTACAATTCAGGAGAATAAATTTAATTTTATGACTCAATAGTCACCAATGAAAAATAAATGACCACTGAGCCATTAAAAAGGTAAACAAAGGGTATATAATGGTCAAATACACACGGAAGAAGGGGAAAACAACAACAAAAAATTTCTGTAAGTCAGGCTACTTGGAAGCTTTTGATAATAAAGCAAAAGCTATTATTTGTTTAGAAAAATACCACTAAACAAATATTTCTATTATTTGTTTAGAAAAATAATACCACTTACCTCCTGAGCAAGCAGAAAGCATGGTTTCAAATACCATCATAATCAAAGATTCCCAAAGCGACAACTGTAGCCCTAACCTAACTCTCTCCAGGCCTTATTTTCAGCTCGTTGAAAGGCACATCTTCGAATTATTTCTGTTCTTATGTTTCACGGCTATTCATGCACCCAGTCCTACCAGTTCCTCTCTTAATTTTTTAGAAAACATAAAGCTCAGAGTTTTCCCAAAGAAGAGTCTTTTGGGGGCTCCTTCAAAACTCTTCTTAGTACTTTCAAAACAACCAATCTACCCTTTACCATTTTCTCATGACCAGAATATTGTGATGGCTGCTGGCTGCTCTCACCCAAGGCTCTCTTCATGCCAATATGTAAAAGCAGTTTAGCTCCTCGTCAGCAAGCAAGATTTTTCTCTATATTGCTCAATCTGCTTAAGAACTCAGGGATGATATTGAGATGTTCTTTCCAAAAACTTAAATTTATACTTCTGGCCTACAAAATACTCCCCCAACTCAAATCTACTGAAATCCTTGCTTAATTCTTCCTCCACATGTTTCCCATATTTTACTCTGCGAATGGCACCTCTACAAATACATGTGACATCATGGCTACACAGAGCTAGTGCCTGACAGTTTCACATGGGGTAACCTGCCTAGCACAGTGAGTTTGCAATAGCTGGGTAAGTGTCAGCCCTTGTCAGTTTTTCTTTTCCACAACACAACAAGAGCTCCTCAATGACAGAATCTGTATGAATGACTTCTTAGGAAAAATGACTTCTTAGGAAAAAAATCTTTATGAATGACTTCTTAGGAAAAAAATCTTTATGAATGACTTCATAGGAAAAAACAAGCTGCAGAGAGCCACACCACAGCTGTTCCTCGCCTGTGGCCAGCTACGCTTTTACCATCACTATTATTCCTGAATTACACTGCAAGGCTCACCTCTCCATCCACACTCTGTAAACCGTACTGCTCACAGATGGAGACCAGCTTCTTCCGATTCAGGTGACCATCACGGGTGATGCCCAAATCTTCACAAACTTCTTGCAGTTTCTCTTCTATCCAGTCTTGGGGAGGCGAAGATCCACTCTGTGAAGCATTCAAGTCATCTGGGTTCCAAAACCTTAACTGGCCTGAGAGAGAAGCAAATGTTGCATGGTTTCCAAAGGAATTACAAAGAGAGAGTGCCTATTCTTAAAGAAAACTGTGCTTTCTGAAAATCAATATTATATGAAAAAGACAATAAATGTCAATTCCATTTTGATTTGGTCCTGAAGCTCCCATGAAACAGAATCAATGGTTCTAAGGCTGCAACTAGAGTAAATGAGTACTTTTTGGCTCCCTGACAGTCATTACTGTGTAATAAATATAATCTCCTGTGCACTATTGCAAAGTTCTAGGTTTGTTTTATTTCAATACTGAGCACATCACAAGCTTAGGCTACACTGATCATAAGAGAAGGCTGGTTGAGGGCCATTATCGAGAACTCTATAAGCTCGATCTCAGCTATAGCTACCAGAATGTATTACCTCCACTTTCTTTCCAATTTAAGTACTACAGCATCTTTTACTGAAAAGAAAATAATCTCATGATAAAAGTCTCAAGATGGCCTGGCGCGGTGGCTCACACCTGTAATCCCAGCACTTGGGAGGCCAAGGCGGGTGGATCATGAGGTCAGGAGATGGGGACCATCCTGGCTACGGTGAAACACCGTCTCTACTAAAAATACAAAAAAATTAGCCGGGCGTGGTGGCGGGTGCCTGTAGTCCCAGCTACTTGGGAGGCTGAGGCAGGAGAATGGCGTGAACCTGGGAGGCAGAGCTTGCAGTGAGCCGAGATCCGGCCACTGCACTCCACCTGGTGGGCGACAGTGAGAGACTCCATCTCAAAAAAAAAAAAAAAAAGTGTCAAGATTAGCCTGTTCCCAAATCTTTACATATGAATATTCTGACATACAGAAACCAACAGTTCAACTAAAAAAAAAAAAAAAATCAATGGCTGCAAGCTGTAAGTTCCCAGTTATCTATACATTAAGACAAATTTCATTTGAAGACTTAAGTATCAAACTACTTATTTAAAAATCAAAACTGCTTATTTATTCTCTATTAAAAGCCCTCACTTGTAAATTTTGCTTTACACATTAGAGATTCTGTAAAGTCATTACTTAAACATGAGATAATTACTGGCACAATTTTGTGTGCTTGGAAGAACCTCAGAGGGTTGAAAGGCATATTTAGTGCTACTCCCACTCTTTACTGACAGGAATTAAGCCCATTACTGCTGTGGCGTTTCAACCTAGAGAACAGGTTGTAATTACACTTAAGTACAGTTAATCCACAGAGGGTTGTGAAGTGGGCTGAGGTTCTGTTAGCTGAACCACAGTGCCATCTTGTGGCCAGAGGATCAACGTGTTCTGATGCTTCTGAAACACATTTGAAACTTGTCAAAGGATGCATTTTTAAATTAACTAATTAATTTACATTGTTATTTTTATTTTTTGAGACAGAGTCTCTTCTACCTCAGCCTTCTGAGTAGCTGGGATGACAGGCATGTGCTAACCACACCTGGCTATTTTTAGTAGAGATGGGGTTCGCCATGTTGCCCAGGCTGGTCATGAACTCCTGGGCTCAAGTGATCCTCCTGTCTTAGCCTCCCAAAGTGCTGGGATTACAGGCGTGAGCCACTGTGCCTGGCCAAAAGATGCATTTTAATAGGTCACTATTTAGGACTGTTATAAAATTAATCTGAAAGTCTGTGTAACAGAGAAATTAGCCCGTAAGTGAAATTATGTATCTCAGTTACCATCTCTTGCACGATATTAAATGCTAGGATTTTAAAACTAAAAGCTATCAATTGTGAATAAATTTTTTGTTGCTGTTTTTCTTAATGTTAATTCCCAGCTGGCCTCCAGCATAAGAGATCAGAAAGACAGGGTGTGGAGAGCACCTGGCAGCCCTTCCCTTCCAGGCACGTCCTGACACACCCGGCTCTTACCTTCCGCTTCATACTCCTCACTGCGTTGCGTCTTCCAGTGCTAGAGGAGGCAAGAGAAGATTAGTGTGCTTTATAACTTATTCAGAAAGAACTATCCTAGCTTTTCCTAGAGCAGATCACTCTCTGGCTCTGAAATCATCATCTAAGTGAGTCACATAATTTCAGGACTCTCTAGTGTATCCATCTAGATGAGTTCTCTTCAGTTAACCAGCCAGTCAGGACGAGACTCCTAAGAAACACCACACAGCCTTCTGCAGCATTTCACCAATGATTTGTCCTCATTTACTAGGTCACTTATTCAACAGCAAAACCTATCACAACCAATTAAACCCAGTCAAAGCAAATATCCAGTATCATCAACCAACAAGTATCTGTACACATGCATTTATGAATTTATTCTTCAATAAATGTGTACTGAGTGCTTCTTTTTGTGCTAGGTACTGTGCTAAGTCTTGGTAATACAACCACAAACAACCATGAACAGGACAAACATATTTCCTGCCTCAAGAAGTTTATATGCTAATGAAGACAAGCAGACAAGAAAACAGGAAATACAACAGGGTAGTATTTTAAGCGCTATGACAAGGAAGTTCAGGATGCTATGTGGCTACACAGATGGGATACTTCAGACTTGGTAGACCGGGAAGAAGCAATGTCTAAACTGAGACCTGAAGGATGAACTGCAGAGAGCCAAATGAAAAGAAGGGGACAGTTGTTATTTGCTGAAGCAAGAAGGCAAGAATGAGCCTGGTTTATCTGTGGCATAGTGAGGAGAGAGATGCAACTTAAAATAAGTAGGCTAGAGAAAGTGTAAGTAAAATGTACATTATCAGTAAATTACATTAAAAGCAGTTCAATTTATCTGAATTGGACCATTTTGCCACCTTATCATGCTTCATTACTCCTGCCTCTTCTCCAAAGTCACAGCATACAGTTGTAATTTGTGTACTGCACAAAAGTGACCTGCTAAGGGCACAGGTCAGGACCAAAATTCAGCCCTTGCTCCACTGGCTGGGGACGGTACAGGTCGTCTTTTGACCAGTTGCAACAAGTAGGTCCACGGTGGCTGTGGCTTCCAGCAAATGGCTTTATCCTCTCCAGCAAACTGCCTAAAACTAATCACTGTTACGGGGGGTTACTACAACCATCAAAGAAAACCCTGCTAGAAAAGGTGAATCGCCCTTTCCAAATGCGGCTGCTGTCATAGCAGTGATCCAGCTTTATGAATGAAGCTGCCTTTGATAACAAATAACCAGCACATTTTCTGGGTAGCTGACCTGTACAAGATTACTTGATTTCTTAGAATCCGAAAATAAACTCGACAGGAAAGTCAGCCTAATTAATACCTGTCTCTAGAACTTGGATTCCTCATGACAGATGGTATGCCACGTAAAATTTTTAGATGAAATGTTGTTTTCCAGTAGTTCATTCAAGTTAATATGAGTTGAAATTCTTCTTTCAGGCAATCTACCCTCATCTACTTTATTCTCCACACTCAATAGTGGTAGTTCTCTCCTCTTAAATGAGGTCCAACCACCTATCATGGTTTCACAGGTCCATGTTTTACTTAGATACTTAAGATAGTACCAATTCAGAGAGTTCATTTAATTTGACCATACCAAACTGACAATGCTGAGATGGGTTACTGCTGACAAACAGTCAGCAGTTTGGAAGACAAACTTGTTTGGAAGACACCAAAAGGCCATAACTCAAAATGCTGAAGTTCACTACAATTCATGCAGATTACAATGGAAGGTCACTAATAAACACAGTATCAATGAAAAATGAATTAGGAATTAGGACACGGTGTGATTTTTGCTTGTGATAACGATTTCATCAGCTCACTGAGCCTACACTTCTACATAAAGACGCCTCTCCAATCTAGTGGATGTCTGACGCATGGTGGGGATGGGGAGTGAATGGTAAAGTCAACAGTCCTTCATACATTTTCTTATATTCTCATTTCTGGTCAGAATTAAATTGTTTTTGCATAAGAAAATTTAAAAGAGCAAAATCATCCTGCCTGTCTGTCCCTCCACATTTATTTCCCTGTTCAACACAGCAGACAATTTAAATGCTCATACTACTCTGGCATCCAAAATTATGAAAATTCATTATTTAGCATACCAGTTGGAAACACCCCAGAACTAAATCCACTAATTCCACCTATGACTAATAAAATAGGGTTTTATGGTCTCAGAACCATTGGTCAAAACCTACCAAATCTCAAACGGGATGATTTCTAACAGCAGAAACAAATGGGAGAAATGGCAGGAGAATGTTATCACTGGCCCCAAAACATAAAGAGAGTCCCAGTTGGAATATACAGCTGTAAAAATGCAACATACACACCTTCGAAAAATCCTTGTCATTACTAAAGCATTGGCTCATTTACTTCTCAGTTCATCTGAAAATAGTGAGCACAGAATTCAGAGATTCAGAGAAGATGCTCCAATATACTGTTTCCAACATCTTATGAGTCTATGGGACTGGGTGCCTATGTCTGATTCACTCTCTGGGATAGCACTTCCCTGCTGCCTTCTTCCCTGGATTCTTACTCCTAACTAATAAGGGATCCAGTACGGGGGCCACTGCGTAGACTTAGGAGCCAGAGTGCCTGGTGCTGAATCATGGCTTCCCTATCAGGTTGGCCTTAGGCAAGCTTCTGACGACTTCTGCCTCAGGTTCTCTGTCTCTAAAATGGGAACGAAGTAGTACGTATTTCATGGAGTTATGGTAAAGTGCTTAGAACTGTGCCTGGCACATAGTAAGCTCTATACAATTTTGTTATTTTTATTGGACATATGTTTATATGATACATGCAGAATTTATTTTAATTTCCATATTTAAACTTAACGTATTCAATTGGGTCGGCCTGGGGAGGTATCTGTCATTCATATACATTTGCAAGAAAAATGCCAAGTCTTCCCAGCAGAGAAGCAAGAAACACAGACAATTCACATAAGAGGTTACATAATTAAAAAAAAAAAAAAAAAAAAACATGTGGGAAGGTTCATCTCAACAGCAATCAAAGAAAGATTAAAACCAAGAAGTCATTTTGTTCCTATTAAATTAGCAAAGTATTTAAGATATGACTTCTACTATCATCAAGGTTATGATTTAAAACAGGTCTGTTTATATGTCATGGGTAGCACTGTAAATGGTTATTACTTTTAGTAACGTAATGGCTTTATGTATCAAAAGCAATAAAAATGTTCATACTTTTTGGTCCAATAATTTCACTTGGTATTCAAAGACAATAAAATCAAGGAAGAAAAGCCATATGTGTAAATATGTACATCACAGCACTTTTTGTAACAAGAAAGTATTAAAAACAATTTAAATATTCAACAACAGCCTAAAGTATAATGATACATTATAATGTAGCCATTAAAAGCATAATTAAAAAACCATATACGAACATGGAAAAGCATCTTATGAAACGTTAAATGAAAGACCATTACAAAAATGCTATCTATACAATGAAAAAATATTTATACAATTAGACAAAGGCTGGAAGGAAATGGAGATAATAAAAACAGATGCATCTTGGTTGAAGGATCATGGGAAACAATTTCCTTTTATTCTTTTACTGTTATAAATGTTTATGCAACAGAAACAGGTACAACTCTCACTATTTATTTGCCCACTAAGTTTTCACTAAATTCATTTCCTGTGACTTGGGGGTGGGATAAAGGGAAGCTCCCTCCTTTGGGTAAATATTGCTCTGCAGCATCTGCAACATCTCCCCATATTATGACAGATGAGGAGGTTTGGTGGGAAGCCCAGGTGCTGCTCAGGCTGGTGAATGTTGGATGCCAAAGCCTCCTAAATTTAGCAGACTGCGGCAAGATCAGAGACACTCAACTGTGACCTGCCTTGTGCACTGAGACCATCCCAAAGAGACATTCTTGAGGAGGTCCAACCCAAAAGTGTCAGATATGGCACAGCCTTCAAAAGCCCAGACAGCATCCTCATCTTCAATGATTTCACACAAAATCTTAAGGCGAGTGGGGGTGGAGGTTGGGGGAAAAGGATAAACATGGTTTTTGTTTGGTTTTGTTTTTAAGACAGAGTCTCACTCTGTACTGCAGCTTCAACCTCCCAAGCTCAGGTGATCCTCTGGCCCTCCCCGCCGACCCACCTACAGGTGTCTGCTACCACACCAGGCTCATTTTTGTACTTTTTTTTGTAGAGATGGGGTTCTGCCATGTTGCCCAGGCTGGTCTTGAATTCCTGGACACAAGTGATCCAGCCACCTCAGCCTCCCAAAGTGTTGGGATTACAAGTGTGAGTCACTGCACCGAGTCACTTTAAACATGTTTTAAAGTCTTCTGGGAGTAGCGGTATCCCAAGAATTCCTTTGTAAGAAACACAGATCCAGCCAGGACCACCCTGCTAAAAGGAGAAACAGGCTTATACTTATGGCTACATTTTCATTCCAAGACTACCTCAGTTGGAGATGGGGCTTACCACACAGATATGAGGAATTCTGTGCTTCTTCCTACCTAGTCTCCACCAAGGATCTGTTCCCTTAATCAGAGGGAGAAAAGCACAGGGTGGTTGAGCATTTGTTATTAAATTGCTATTTCAGGGGGTGGGTGGGGGAAGATTCAATTCATTCACAGCTCATTTATTTTCATTCTCACTGCCTGGAGCCAGTAGTTCCAATTAAAAAGCAGGGAGAGAAGGAGGTTAGAAGGCTGGGAGGTATTAAATCATTCGGTTACTGGAACACCACCAGTAAAGGGAGGCATCATTCTGGAAGAGGGTCCTTCAATTGCTGATGGCTTTCGCAGCACAGTGGAAGCCTGGCAGGTGGCCTGTAGACACAGATCTGCCATGAGCACTAGAAGGACGATTATCACAAAAATCTTTGGAAAAGTAGAGGGGAAAGCAAGGGACAATGGCTGAGATGTGTTCACAAGACTGAATTCATAAGATTTATTTATTCCCTTGAAATGTATGTAGCCTCTCACTGGAGAAAGAATGGATATTAATACACATAAAAATCATCCTGTGGGACTTCACTTTCTCCCTACTCTGGAGGCACAGTGGTGGACAAATAAGCAAAAGGGTTTGGCAGAGACACTGTCTGGGTTGTTTGGCTCTACCACTTTCCGTGACCCCTCAGTACCTTACAAAGGGAGGAGGACACTCCAGTGCATCCAAACGGACATGCAGCCATATGCTTGGCACTTAGGAAACCTTAGCTATTATTATTATTTCAGTCAGAAAAAATGATGTGTTTAGGGGTTTAGACTGCAGAGCCACACTCGAGTTCAATTTCAGCTCTACCACTTACTCGTGGTGTGACCTTGGCCAAGTTACTTAACCTCTGTATGCCTCAGTTTCCTCATGAGTACATGAATAACAACACGTACCTCTGACGGTGTGCTTCACATTTGGAAAGCACTTACAACAGTTCCCGGTAAGTGCCAAGCATTTGTTAATAAATATTACAATTACTATTCTTACTACTTGGATGTGTAAAACTAGGACAAGGGCAGAAGAAACAGCAGACAGACCAGTGCCAGCTTTAAAGAACAAACCCAGAAGAGACTCTCTTTAAAAGCTACAGCCTTGATATGTTAATTGGTTTGATTTAGTTATTTCACAATGTATCCATATATCAAAACATCATGTTGTACACTGTACACGTACATAACTTTTATAATCATACTTTAATAAAGTTAAGGAAATCCCCCAGAACTACAGCTTTGAGCATGATGATTGTGATGAGGCGATGAATTTCCAATTCAACTTAGGATCAGGGCTTCCCCTGGGGCCCCTCCCTGCAGACAGTGTCCCCTAGGCAGCCACGGCTGGCAGGGGCTGTCTTGTCCTTCCTCATTACCATGCCAGTGTACTGGCCAACAGCCCCATTGAGAGTAGGCAGAGGGGAGAAGGTCAGAGGTTGTCCAGCCCCAAAATGGCTGCTCACAAGACAGTCCCCACGCCCTCAGGCAGACAAAGGGAGTCCCCTCAAACCCACTCTGTGGGCCATGCATCTCAATGTCATGCTGGCCATTGTAGCCAGCTCTTGCGTTGTCCTACAGCTGGACAAGGGTGCTCTGCACACGGCGGCTGCACAGGCGGCACCGATTTTTGGAATGCTTTCTTTGGAGGGACATCTGCTTTGCTGGACTGCAGAGCAGATGGCCCGAGCCTCCTGGATCTCCAGCTTCCAGTCCCAAGGCCGGGCCAGCATCTGCAGCCTGTGGTCCTGGTGTGGCCCCTGCCCACAATAGCCCAGCCGCCACCCCCACCAGCCATCTGCTCCAGCGCAGACCTTTGCATCCCGCAGAATGTACGGCTAATTAAAACCATTACGGGGGCAGACGTGGGCCATTCTTTCCCAGCAGAGGTTGCCGAGCTGATCTCAGCAGCCTCAGAGCCTGGAGTAGAGTTGTTTTTTTTTTTCTTTGGAAAGGAGAAAGCCCTGTAAACCCGGACAGAAGAGGAAGGAAATGTACTAGAGTAACACAGCTCCCCAAACAAACTGAGCTGTAGTGTGCATTTAGAAGAGCAGCACATTTAGCTAAGCACAGGAAGTCTCTGAAAAAAACCAGAAATCAGTTTAAGAAGAGTGCTCATTAAAGAAACTTTAAGACTTGTTAAAAAATACAGCATCTATGGCGTATTTCACTGATAGTCCTAAGTATTTACAAAGCCTGTGCTCTGAGCTGGGTAGTGGAAGCTGAGTGTGCCTGACAGGGCTGGCTATTGTTTCTGCAGGGACACACTTCCTGGGACTGTGGTTCATTTTCCACTATGCCACCTTTGAAGGCAAAGGCAATGGAGAGCCTGACAGCCCAGCTCCCAATCTCTCCATTCTGAACTCCGGGACAAGCTCCTAAGGCCAGGGTTGTCACGACTAGAATGCAAATCAGTGCCTTTATCTTTTAAGGCAATTAACTGCTACAAGTGCATGCAGGGGATAACAGGAATTAATACGATTTTTAAATGCACATACATTTAGATGAGTCCTATTACAAATTCACACACATTTAGATGAGTCCTGCCACACTGAAGGCTAAAAGGCCTTTGGTACCGCTGGTTCAAGGAAATGCTAAATTTAAGAGTTTGGGCCTTAAGCCTCTTCTCCTACCAAGCAAGGTTGGGGACTAGTTTTGGTTCACTGGATTTTAAAGTCCTTAAAGGAAAGAGATTAAAAAAATACCTTTCCTGCTCCTCAGAGTTGCTCAGAAAATAACGAATACTACTTTTCTGTTGGAAAATATTTAATGATATGTAGGACAGAAAATGTTACTGTCATCACGAAAATTGATTCTTGATTTCTTGCCCATTTTAGTTTCTAGTTAGAAAATAAATATTAGAAATTTTTGATCTGGAAGGAGGTGGGGCTGGGGTCTGGTCTCCAAGAGAATTGCGCTGGGATCAAGTCAGCAAGGCTTACCAGGACACTAAAGCCTAAAAGCGTGTGTCAGAAAAAAAGACATTTTATAAGCTTTGAAGGGGCTTCTTTCCATCACTTTCAAATGATCTACAATTGCATCTTGAATGAATGTTTCATCTCTGGGAATAGCCATATGATCTGATAAGACTTAAGACAATGAAGGAAAAGACTGGAATTCCATTTAAAAAAAAAAAAAAAAAAGTCTATCCTGAAGACATCATAGCGTTTGGTAGAATAAATGGCATCAGCAATAAAACTGCTTGCTTTGTCAAAGACCGGAACAGAAAATTTAACAAGGGAGTAATAGGAAAATAGGTGCATTTCAGCTACAAAAGATCTTAGCAGAACTTCTCTTGGTTATTAAGTTTACTCCAGAATTAAATATTGACTCTGTACGATGTAAATGAATAATTCATAAACTGCAAAGTTATGCATACATGAAAATGAACATAAGGGAAAAGATAAGTCAGTTTCACACTTCTTGAAGAAGTTTCATTTTATGTAGGGTAGTAAAATCAGTTTGTCTTTTTTTAAGCTTTTTAACAACCACCTCCCCATCCTCCTACCCTCATAGTCCCAACACAAAGACTGGATTTGCTTGTAGTGCAGTAATCAGCTTTAACTTTTCTCTCAGGTCCTCACTTAAACCACACTGTGCAAGCCAATGGTTTTGGCTTACACTACTATTGTCTACAGTTGGAGAAATGACTGTATAACACCCCTTGCTGTTGATAAGAATCTTACTAGACCCGATTTATTCCCTGTGGAGGAAAACAGTTAACAAGGTGTACCCTGTTTTCAACCAGGGCAGAAAGCAAAGTGGCCCTGCCCCAATTGTATTAATTGCACAACCTTTTCTACCAGGTCTGAGTAATCGAGAACAGAATTGAGAATTAGTTTAGTTTAGTTTTGTTTTCCCTTCCACCTACCCTCAGAAGAAACATGAGCATAAAATTCAAGGACAGTTCAGTAGCTATTAATACACAAGGCAAAAAATGTACTCTTCTGACTCTCACTTGTTTCTTAACGAAGTCAAGCAAAAACAGTGACAACCAAAATCTTCTCATTAATCACACTGTAGGTTGAAATCAAGAAGGTACCCTTTGTTAGTCTGGATTAATTCAGAATAGAAATGGCCAACTGAATTGACCTGAGCGAAAATGATCCCATAAAAAAAGAAAAATCACCACTTTCTTTTCAATATCACCCAAGATGAGAGGTCAGACTCCCAAGGGATCCATTTGCCAGATAAACACGTGAAATTGGAAGTCGAACCCTCATGGTAGCCTGATGGTGGGACCTACCTGTCACTTATGAATTAGCACATTCTGCTTCGGGATTTCCAAATGAAATTCTGAAATGCGTATTTTAGTGCTGAAAATCTGGCTAGATTACAGCAGCCTTTCCCTACAGAGTAGCTTTACTGCCTTGTAAACTAAACTTGGTAGAAGAGACATGCTTAATAGCTAGGTTATATATTTTCTGTTTCAGCAGGAAAGAATCAAAGTGCCCGATAGAAGCATGGGGTGGGGGAAGGGATAGAAACTACTAAAATGTTTACAATTTATGTTGGGGCTGTAACATATACAAACTAAAACAAAAGTAAAACATGATCAAAAGCAACTTGTAACAAGATTCATTTTCATACATTCTACTCAGGAGAGGAGGCCAAGGTGGCAGAACATTTGCTACCCCCTAGTGCCAACATGGGCTCTCCCACCCGTGCCACCACATCACAGTGGGCACTCTGAATAGGCACCAGATGAGCTCCAAGTCCCTTGTAAGTAATGAAGCCTGAAGCTTCACAGTGGACTTACATTAAATATAAACTTAGTTGTTTCAAAGCAATCTCTATAATAGCCTCCCTCTCACATGCCTGTATTTCTAGATGTTTTCTTGAGTGGGAGATGAAGGGTGGAGTTGTAAGTAGACTGCAGTGAATGATTCTCAGTAATCACTGAGGATGACCCGTAATTTGGATTATGCTTATGGGCAACAGGAGAAGGCCCTCCAAATAAGGACACAGAGAAAACATTGTGAACCACTAACCCAAGAGCCTAGGAAGGAATTCTGGCTGACCTGTAGCAACCTCCCCTACTATGAAATCACCTTAGAGGGCAAAAAAGGAGAAATTATTATTTTATCTTTTCAGATGACTGTCTGCTCACTAATCCCTATAGGATGAGTTCCTAGAAGGAAGCCAGCCCCCTTGGGGACAGTTTTTATAGGAATTGTGACACTGTTCCATTCCACTGCCCACCCCTCCACAATCCTCAGAAAAATAAAATTATTCTTTGATGCAACCTAGAGCTAAAATTAGTCTTCTGTTGAGTAGCAACAGTCAGATTTCCCTCTCTTTAACTTCGGATGATGGGTTTAGGCCCTTTTATTGTCTTCATCACAAACAGAAAAAGTCATTTTAGGAAAAATGAGGCATGTCTGAGAGCAGGGAAAACTGAAGTCCAAAAGTGAGCTGAGAATCCCTCCTTTCCCTAAGCTGGGATCCCGAAGTCAAAGGAAAATTGCAATCAAAACAAAGAAGGCCTGGCTCCAACTCCCCATCTTATTACTCCTTATGAAATAGTCACATCAGAGGAGACTCGACCCCAGTCCCTCCTTCCACATTGCCCAGTAGCCCCAAGATTAAGTATGAGCCCAAGTTGGGAGCCCAAATTCCCAACATCCTCAAAGAGAAGAGACAGAAGGGCTTTCAGCAACCAAAAGGGAGAAAAAAGCAGCCAGTAGTAAAATAAAGAACTGTCAGAGGCCGGGCGTGGTGGCTCACACCTATAATCCCAGCACTTTGGGAGGCGAGGCAGGTGGATCATGAGGTCACAAGTTCAAGACCAGCCTGGCCAAGATGGTGAAACCCCGTCTCTACTACAAATACAAAAATTAGCCAGGTGTGGTGGCACGTGCCTGTAACCCCAGCTACTAGGGAGGCTGAGGCGGAGAATTGCTTGAACCTGGGAGGCGGAGGTTGCAGTGAGCCGAGATTGTGCCACTGCACTCCAGCTTAGGCAACAGAGTGAGACTCCATCTCAAGAAAAAAACAAAACAAAACAAAAACAAGAACTGTCAGATTCAGAACTCATCATAAGAGGAAGAAATCGATTCCACACATCATTGAGAATTTTTTTCCTCCCTACACTCTGCAGCTTGGGGCCACTCTATAACAGGGAAGATCACTGGGTCTCCTAAGAGACCTGCACAGCTTCTGTAGAAGGAACAGAGGTTTCTAGAGCAAGCTTGTGCTGCCCGTTGCATGAACTTCTGAAGGCCAACAGAATGGCCCTCAACTGCTAAGCCTAATATGGAAAGTGGCCAGAAACAGGAATGCTGTCTTGCCATAATAGTAAGTAGCAAGACTGACGCATTGACAAGGCTGTACCACAAGATTCCTGCATACACGGGAGTGAAGGCAGTGAGTGTGACCCATAGCCATAGCTGCTGGGCAAAGCTGGGCTTTGCCCTTTTAACTGCCAACAGGAACATCGAAAATGTCTTGTGTGAAGCTATTAACTTTTTTCTTTTTTTTTTTTTTTTTTTGAGACAGGGTCTTGCTCTGTCACCCAGGCTGGAGTGCAGAGGCATGATCTCGGCTCACTGCAACCTCTGTCTCCCGGGTTCAAGCGATCCTTCCACCTCAGCCTCCCCAGTAGCTGGGACCAAAGGGCATGCACCACCATGCTCAGCTAACTTTTTTAAGTTTCGTAGATACAAGGTTTCTTTATGTTGCCCAGGCTGGTCTTGAACGCCTGGGCTCAAGTGATCCTCCTGCCTCAGCCTCCCAAAGTGCTGGTAGGCATGAGCCACCATGCCCAGCACTGAAACTTAATTTTTTAAAGAGATGAAGTGATTTGAAAACTGACAGGCACAATTCAGCTTACAAAACACTTTATTTTTAGGCAAGAAAACAGTTGGATGGGCTTTGGTTTGAGTCTACTTTTGGTAACAAAAAAAGGTGTGATACAAAGGTATTATCTTGTATTCCTACAGGCATTGCTCTGGTGTGGGATATAACAGAATAGCAAAGTTGAGTCAGTTGGAGTCCTTGCTGAGAACAGAAATCCAGAGAAATGACCGGCTCCAGGCCTCTATTTGCAGTTCTGTTGATGGAGGGTGGTGAACGCTACAGCTACTGTGTATAGCATCAAGAGGTCATATCTAAGAGGTTTCTGGAGGAGTTAAGGGAAGTTGTAAGTACATCAAGGGTGACATGATTGTCCCAAAATACCCTTTAAATGAGACATAAGCCACAAGATTTTGCCCAGGCTCAGACCTCAACTCTTATCTTTATTTATACATGAAACCAAAGTCTCACTTTAAAAATAGCAAATCTCCCTGGGCACCAGTAGAAAACATATAACAAGGATATAAGAAATATGTTGCCAGCAACAAAGCTCTGCCCAACAGCTTTCTGGGTATTCCTAGATAAGGACTAGAAACTCATGTCAAAAAATAAGTAAGCATTTACTTTCTTAGTACCAAATAATAATACCTTGGGGACTGAAATAGTTGGGGAAATGAGATATTAAACTTGAAAGTGTTTTCCAAATAACAAAAATCTACCCCCTAAAGGACCGAGACATTTGAACCATTTTTTTCATAAAGATGTACATTCCACACCACTCAGGGTTATAGAACAGACTTTATGATACTTTTCCTGACAATAAGAAAATTATTACGAATGCTGTACTAACTGAAGTATGTAAATTACTTGCATCCCTGAGATTATATATGTAAAATTTTTGTGCGTATGAGTATATGTGTTTTACTGGGGAAAGACCCCATCTCAATTCGCAAAGAGACCCAAGAAAGCAGAAGGACTCCTGAAACTGTTCTCAGCTTTTTCTGCTTTTGGCTTTTTCTATTTTCAGCTGTCACTTCTCATCCACACTAATCTTATACCACTTTTGTGGTTTTTTTTTTCCTCTTCTCTCTTCTAGTTGCTTTTCTCCCTCTCTTCTCAATAACGTTTCTGCCACTGCTGCTTCACTTATGGTGAAGGACAAGTGTCATTTGTTTTTTAAAAAAATGATGCAGACCTCTGATCAGCAGACTGGTCATGTGTCCTTACAAATATCCATATTTTTGGCCAACATTTTGGCTCAACACTTGGACTCTTTTTAGTTACTTTTGGATTTTGGGGCATTCTGGAAAGTTGAGGAGGACACCGGATGTCTGATTGCTGGGGCCATTGTTGGGAGCAAGCTTCCTGTAGACTTCGGTAAGCTGAACATAGATGTTAGACTGCAGTGAACACACAGGTGTGCGTGCACAAACACACACACACACAGACACACACACACATACACACACAGAGTCCACTGACAATCTACAGACCACTTTCAGAAGGTTAAGGTGCTTTGTTTCTTTTCCAATTTATATTAGTATCTGAAATATCTGCAGCCCCAGTCTGAGCTGGGATTTGCAAGAAATATTTACAGCTTGCTCAGCATGGCATTTTCAATCATGTTCTATAAATGGGAAGCTGGTAAATGAGCCATAAAGAAAGAATAAAGAAAATGTTACTGAACCTCCTTTATTGGTAGATTATGGCAATATGCAAAATGAAAAGATGGGGAATGAGGGAGGCTGGCAACTCTCCGCATGCTGGAGAACGAGACAGGCCTGGGTGCAAGGAAACCAGCAGGAAGAACCATGGCAACTGTTGGGCACTGGAAAGCACCCCTGGCTCAGTATCTTGAGGCAGAAACCAAGTGTTCGAGCTGCTTTATCACACTACGAAAGATAAGATGCAGGCTCTCGAAATGCCTGAACACGTTGCTTTCATTTCCCGCTATAGATGCTGTTTTATAGTTTGGGGCAAGGGTAGGGGAGGAGCTGGTTCGCCTTTTAAATAGCTAAAAATGATCATGCTATAGAGGAGAGAGATATTCAAGAACTAGAAGTGGGAGACCCCAGATGATGTGGACACACCTGAACTCTAAATGTATACATGACGCATGCACAGAAATGTCAGCTCTCCAAAAGCTGAAACGAGGTAAAAACATTCAAAAGATAGAAACATTACGTGTGTCCAAAAGGCAAGTAATAAGATTAGCAAGGAGTTGGCAACTGAGAAAAGCCCACATCGTGTCATCAACCCCCTCAGCTCTCCTGTCTCTGTCCTGCACTGACGTGGGGCTCCACACTCGTGATCCAGATGAACGTGCACGCCCAACTCCTTACCTCACTGCAGTCACTGGCTGGGATGTGTGAAGGCCGCGCTTCTTCATCCAGTGGCTCAATCACCGTCACTTCGGCAAACTCCTCCACGGACTCTTGGAACTCGGGCAAGGACCTTCGTCCATAACGCTTCCCACCTCTAACATATTTGGGCTGAGCTTCTAGTGAGCAGTCTGAGTGAGGAGACAAGAGTTGAGGCCACATGACATCAGAATCTCAGTTCTTAGCTGCCACTCACAGCCATCGGACACAGCCTCTTATACCAGCCTCAAAATAGACCACCACTGTTTGCCAGCTGTGGTGGCTGTGGGTGTATATGAACCATCAGGTCAGATGCAGAACACGCCTTCTAATTCTGAATGATTTATGGGGCCATGAGTATATATCTGCACATGATGGGAGCCATCCAACAATGGCAGCAAGGGATCTGACTTAATAGTAGAGGATTAAGGTCAGGAAAAGGTGAAGGGTCACATTTGTTCTTCTGTTTATTAAGCTGGGTTTTCCAGCAGGGTGGGGAGACATCATATTAACAAAGAATCACCTTGGAGGAAGTCTTAGAAAATGGTAATACAACGGACACCAAATCAGCACTGTAAACTTAGTATCCACATCAATTAGTCTGAAACACCCTCCCTTACCTTAGTGATTCCGCTGTTAACCATTCCACTCTCTGATCTATTAGACAAGCAGGATAACAGAACAAAGAAACGGACACAGCACATTCTAAGTAATTAATGACAGCTAGTTACTTATATGATACCCGGCATCAAGATCTCATTGTAAAATTAAAAGCAGTGAAATAAAATAGCAAATGTGAAACCACGGTAAAAAAAAAAAACTGTATTGTTTTATCTCTTTGTAAGCATCGGTGTTGCACAAAATAAAAAGGAATGTGCATGAGGAGCGAGTCATCTCTTGACCTTAAAGAAGGACTTCAGCATTTTGACATCACAGGTCTCAGGTTCAACATTCACCACCTTCCCTGTCACCACCACCACCACTGCTGGATCACCACTGCTGGATCACCACTGCTGGATCATCACTGCCATCACCACCACCACCACCACCACCACCACCACCACCACCACCACCACCACCTCCACCGCCACAACTACAAGCTAAGCTTTTTCCACGATTGGAGCTTTAAAGCAATAAAATAAATACTTCACTCTATTCAAATGTTATCTCGGATATAGAATTTTTAGCACCTTGTACAGCATTAGAATAAAATGTTTCATTAAAGTACAAAAGATGGCAATGCTTTGATTTCTGTTGTCTGATTGTCCACACAGACATACTCTCTCGAGAACAGATATGTATTCTGTTTGAACATGAGTCTTAGCAAGGTATGTCTGAACTCAGACATGTAGACTTTTAAATGAGATTATGTACACATATTATAAAAACGACAATAGTTGATTAGATAAGAACTAAAAGAATGACTGTTCCTTTACCACCATTGAAACCATGTTGGGGTTCAGCCATTACTTTACAGTTTCCCAGGGAGGACTGGCGACCCTCTTTGACTAACCACCTCCCTGCCATGTCCTTCCGCTGGGACAAGCTCAGATTTCACTAACTTCACAAATGTGGCCAGACACATCCTGAAAATGCTCAGCAAAGCTCAGAGTGAAGTATTTATGCTAGCCGTATCATTTCCAGTGATATTTATATCCAGCTTTTAAAAAGTCCCAGTCAAGTCATTTTATTAGGTCGAGTGATTCTCTTACAGGAAGTGTTTAAGCATACAAAATTTATACTGAAAATTGCATGCATATTTGAAGGTACCTTTTATCAGAAGACAGTGTGTCAGCTTGTGACCATTCAGGAGCGGCCCAGACACCCGAGCTACTTGTTGGCAGCTGACACCCACAGATGCTAGTCAGATAAGAGGCAATGCAGAACCATCCTTAATTTATTACCTATTCTTAAATTTTGGTGGCAGACAACAAGATACACCATTAGTGACCATAGGGTTTGGCAAAGATTAAAAGGAACACTTAGAACCTTGGATAATGAACCACGGTATTTTCCCAGTGTAAGAACAAAGTCGTATCCTGGGGATGGAAGTGGTGAAGGAGCTCTTACTGCATGCTGCACTTCATCAGCGGTTAAAAAAAAAAAAAAAAAAAAAAAAAGCAGTGGGACAACACAACTATCTGTTAAAAATCCATCGTAATCTAATCCCAAACCTACCAGTGGATGAAATGGTTCCCTAGTTGTTTATTATTCACTACCCCATGTAGTGCATAGTGTAGATGCAGTGGCGGATTCAAAACAGCTCTTTTTCTAAGCAATAAAAGGTAATAGATTGTGAGCCAACAGGGACCCTGTGGAGTTTTGGTTTATTTACTCATTTATTTTTGCATTGCCAGGCATTAAAACGTTTATTTCATTATCTTATTTAATATAATAACCAATTTGAGCAAACTTTAAGTTAATATCCTTCATAGAATACACAAACATGATAAAGTCAATTTCTAGAGACATCTACTAAACTGTGTAACCTTTCTGGAATAAAGACATTAGCACACACAAAGAAAAATGGGTTAAAGTTTCTCATTACCACGCATGTGACCAATAACGAAGTGGATTAATCACACCATTTAAAAAATAGTCACCTCTTAGAATGACACACTCACACATCCCTCTCCCATTTAGAGCATCCACCTCACTGCACTTAACATGATACGAAGGGAACAGAGATGGCAAAGGTAAGGATGTCCAGAGAGAATATTCATGGTCCCATGAATGTTCTTTCCCATTTTCCATTTCTCCTATTAGCCCTTCCTGGGTTACGCATTGAAAACACAGTTTCTCCTTATCAATCTCAACCAGAGATTTAGAACTGAAAAGCAACAGTTCACGGAACCATGCGGACTCTAAGACACGCTTACCCACTCAAGTTAAAGAATGCCTTGAGCCTTTCTGACCATGCCTAATGGAAGAGATCCAAAACTGCAACCCTGGGGCTAAGTTTACTTACTTTATGAGCACATCCAGATGGAACCTTTATTTTTCAGGGTGTCATTCTGGAACAATCTTACCTATGTCAGATAACATGGAGGCTTTTGGTTTATTAAGAAATGAAATTATCGACATCACAGAGCTTCCTTTAACACAGGTGAGAGTAACTGCTCCAATTACCACCTCCAAGAAGGGACATGAAATGCCTGGCCAGTATGGCGAAACTCCGACTCTACTAAAAATACAAAAATTAGCCAGGTGTGGTGGCTTGTGCCTGTAGTCCCAGATATTTGGGAGGCTGAGGCAGGAGAATCGGTTGAACCTAGGAAGCAGAGGCTGCACTGAGCTGAGATTGTGCCACTGCACTCCAGCCTGGGCAACAGGGCGAGACTCCATCTCAAAAACAGAAACAAAACAAAACAAAAAGAAATGCTACCAAAACAAAGTATAAAGGATTGCCATGCTTTCAGTGTTTCAGTGTTTGAGTTCCTTGAAAGTATATTTATGATTCTCCCTGGACTGTCAAAATTCTGAGCCATTTTTCCTTCTTTCCCATTTTCCATTTCTCCTATTTGGCATCACTACAAAAATTAAAATGGGCTTCAAAGGAAAGCAGACAAGCCCGGCTTGCCTAGAGCTCTCTCAGACCCCATCCCTGGAAAGCTTATTATGAGACACACCAATCAGAAGAAGGTGGCTTTGAGGCAGTCCAACCTGACCTAGTTTAATGGTCTAGGTTTTATTCCATAAACCAAATGTTTGGTTATGAGCAGGGGACAACAGAGAAACCTTGTTTCAGTCCTCTGCTGGAGTAATGTGGAAGTGAGTGACGGTCTCTACAGAGCACGTAGGAAAAACATCTGATCCAGGAGTTAAAAAGATGAAGACAATACTATTCCTTCTGCCCTTGGAAACGACAATTGGGATGCTCACATGCCACATTTGTTATCTCACATCTCATCTGTCCCGAGAAGAGAAACTCCAGAGCTGTGATAATGTTCCCCTTCCAAATCAGGATAAACCACCATGCACATGTATGATGCTTGACCAGAGGTCTTGCACTCATAATAAAAAGAAAGTTAAAACGTGGTGTCAGGGAAAATGACCACTCTGAGTAGATAAGCCAGCTGAAGCCAGGGGAAATAACCAACAGCCGCCTCATTCCTCGCCCAATTCCTTTCCCACTAGCAGTGTGGAGGGGAGAAACACAGCCTCCCCTACTCCAGGTTTCAAGCAATACAGAGTACACTTTTTAAAGCTCTCCCCTAAAACTGACCACTGCATCAGATCACCACATCTGCATCAGATGTGATACAGGTCACTGCTTAAAATGCTCAGCTCTCCTGAAACCACTGCATGAACGGCCAAAGCCAAAGCAATGAGGAGCTAAGGGAAGCTAAAATCATTATGCAAAACCTGAACACTAGATATCCAATTGAATGCTTTCTTTGCAAAAAACACAAGCTCAGGACCTGGAACGAAGCAGCCATAGTTGCTTCCTGGAAGTTAAAGGAGATTTTTCAAAGATGCTCCCCAGTGTTAGGCAGATTCGTTTAACGCATAAGCGTATTTACCAAACACCTGCCATAGGCAAAACATTATGTTGTCCCTGTTGAGAAATAAGATGATGGATATTTTATCACTTTTTTGGAATAAAAAAATTCCCTGTTCCCAAAATGACCTGAGGCCATCTCCAAGGTTGAAGAAGAAAACCCTGTCCTTAGGGTGCTGGTATTCTCATTTTGGAATTGCTCGCATAGGACTTTGCTTTCTATGTCCCTTCCTGACCCATTTAGCGAGCCTGGGAGACACCCACCCCCATCCAAAGAACCTCAGCACAGGAGGCCCATGTTCATGTTACATTGCTGCTGCGCTCACAGGAGTGCTGAAATCGTTTGAAAAGGAAAGGTAAAAAATGAAGCATGCGCAAACATCAAGGACAGCATCCCCAAGAAGCTTTCTGGGGAAAAGGCAGTCATGCAGCAAATGAGCCTCACCCGGCCCCATTCTGCATCCCACCTCCTTGCCTTTGCTGAATGTACCATCACACAGGGATTACACAGTGAAAACGCAAACCCACGCCTGATTCTAAATAAGAGAAGGGAAGAGAATCCAAGGCAAGACTAAGACCAAGAAAAATACAGACAGAGACCAATGGAGACTGACAGAGAGAGACAGATATGGAGAGAGAATGAGAGAGAGACTGAGACCAATAGAGAGAAAGAAGTGGGTAGGGAAACAGGAGATAATAGGGACCTAGAGGCCTATGGAGGGGTAGGGAAGGGGAGCCAGAGATATAGATGTGGGAGGACCACCAGGAAGGGAAAGGGTGGAGTAGGAGACTGAGGAGGAGGAGGGGAGAGGTGAGCTGGAGTGGAGGAAACAAGGGAGTGGGGAGGGGAATGTCTCAAGGATGGGAAGGGAGAAGAGGAGGCCAAGAAAGGTTAAACATTAAAAAGCCATCAGCAAAAGCTTTCTCACATGATCTGCCATTCCTTTTGCTTCCCAGTGCACTCCCTGCCTCTAGGGCCATCACCAGTAAGCAGCCTCACCACACTTCTGTGTGCACTAAGCCCTTTCCAAGGTAGCTGCTTGGAAGGGCATTAGCACCTCCCTCCCCAACTACTCTCTCCTGGAAACTCCACACTATACACACGCGCGCACACACACACACACACACACACACACACACATATATATATCTCAGACACAACTCCCAAGTAAACTGTTTCATTATCAAAATTCTCACCAGTCCTATTTAATTTTAAACGACATGAGCATTTCTTGCACATATACATATTTTTAAGTTGCCTTTTACCCTTAGTAAATTTACCACATAAATAAGTATTCTTTCATAGCACAGTTTAATAGCTACTTAGTCACTGATTACATAGATAGAGCATGATTTGCCTATGAATACACTGTCCAATTTCTTCACTTGCTTTATACAGGCTGAGTATCCACTATCTGAAAGGCTTGAGATCAGAAAGAAGTGTTTCAGATTTAGGACTTTTTCAGATTTTAGAAAATCTAAAGTGTATCAGTTGAATATCCCAAATCTCAAACTCTGAAATCTGAAATGCTCCAATGAGCATTTCTTTTGAGTATCACGTTGGTGCTTAAAAAGTTTTGGATTTTGGAGCATTTCATATTTGTGGATTAGGGATGCCCGACATATATATACACATTTTTATGTACATCTATAACTATATACATAGCATAAAATCTGAGAGTAGCATGGATTAGCCAAAAGCATTATGATAGTTCTTGGTGCCTATTATCTTATGTAATCCTAGAAAGGTTCTATCATTTTACAAAACATCAGTAGGCATAGGTGTTTCCAATTTCAGGATTATAAACACATCCTAATATCCTCTTTTGTTGTTGTTGTTGGCACTGGTGGTGGTAATGGTTTGCTTTTTTTTTTTTTTTTTTT